>NW_020212313.1:0-4377 GCF_003070985.1 Temnothorax curvispinosus | reverse complement strand
TATTAAATATTGCTCATTGTGTTTCTTGCAACTGAGGCGTGCAGACGTGCTTCTTTGACACAATCAAGTTTACTTTTTACATTTTAATAATTAACTATGTTTTATCACCACATAACGCATAAAGCTTGTAAGTAATTTTTCTTTGTTTCTTAATCTACAAACGCATGTAGTTACTTTTAGCTTAGGCAACTCCGTTCTGTTTCTTTACAGTCTTTAGATCTGACGTGCGGGCACACTGTCGTGACTAGCGAAAGTTTTTGTTAGAACATTATATGATTATACACTTGAAAAGGACTCGAATTAGAGTCGAAACGTCGTGAATATTACTAATAAAGGTTGCCAGTTATAGTCAACAAAGCCTCATTATTGTTATAAATAGTATGCTACTTTCAACGAAACAGCAACTTGTAACACAACAGTAATGAATTAATTAAAAGTTTTTACCAGAAGAAGGAGTTGAAGGATGTTCATCTAAAGATATATTGAAAAACTTTCGCAAATCTTCACAGTCAGTGGCCACACACAACTGCTCATCTGTCACATAAATATACGTCACAATTTCAATACAATACAAAATGATAAATAAACCAAGAGAATTCTAACCTAGCCAAGTGCTAAGGAAATTACCTATAACGTCCAGTATATAAAAGTTTGGTAATTATGCAGTTTAGGGGAAGCACCTCCGATGACCTTGACCTTGACATATGTTGTCAAGGTCACCCTCCTGAGTAACCTTCAGAAGGTTTTAGCCGTCGCTCGTTTTTTATTAAAAAGTTATTAACAAAAAAAAGTTTGGCTACCTCACACCGATTTCAATGACCTTGATATATGTTGTCAAGGTCATGACCCCGAGTGACCTTCAGAAGGTTTTAGCCGTCGCTCGCTATTCGTTAAAAAGTTATTAACAAAAAAAGTTTGGAAAATATAGCATGTGCATATATAGGTTAGTTGACGCGCTTTAAACACTTAAATACTTTTAAAGCGCGTCAACTAACCTATGTAGGTTAGTGATCAACGATTTACTGCTTTAAATGTTGCGTTTTGGTAAAGCAGCGACTTTTTCGCAAAATAAAGTATTCTCTGCTTTAACAAAAAGACTTCAATTTATCAACAATTTACTCGTTTAAATGTTGTGTTTTGGTAAAGCAGCGACTTTATCGCAAAATAAAGTATTCTCTGCTTTAACAAAAAGACTTCAATTTATCAACAATTTACTGCTTTAAATGTTGTGTTTTGGTAAAGCAGCGACTTTCTCGCGAAATAAAGTATTCTCTGCTTTAAAGAAAAACGTAATATTACTCGTTTATGCCTCTCAGTACTTAAAATAACTGCTATATTTTCGAAACTTTTTTGTTTATAACTTTTTAATAAAAAACGAGCGACGGCTAAAACCTTCTGAAGGTCACTCAGGAGGGTGACCTTGACAACATATGTCAAGGTCAAGGTCATCGGAGGTGCTTCTCCTAAACTGCATAATTACCAAAAGTTTTTCTTGTCATCCTTTTGGAAGTTTCCTTCATCATTTATACACAAAATATGACGGCCTGGGATTAAGGTTACCATCTTGAATGTCAATGGTTTTCTGAGCGAAGCACAATTGATACTGACAGCTCTTTCACATCAAATTCCGCGCTCCACCATAATTTCCACCGAATTCCACCGCCAAAAAGGGAATGGAGAAAATTCACACAAATGCTCTATGGTGTAGGGTTTTAGAACGACCACGAGTGTATGCTCAAGTGTGCCCACTAGGTAGTGTTTTCGAACGCATTGCGTGTGACATAATACATACAGGTGCTGTTTTCGAACGCACCCCTGAACAGAGCGTTCAGCGCGCTGTCAGTCAGTTATAACCTAGAAATATATATCGTATATCTAGAAATATATAGAAATATATATCGTACAACACCGTGGTCTCTCATCGTTAAACACGATCGTTTAATTCCGAATTTCGGTCGCGTCATGCAAAAATCAAAGTGTCACGATATTAGGATGGGCGTAACAGGAAGCGAAATATCAGAGGGTCGGATTTATTAGTGTAATGACAATCGTGACTGTTGCGACAGATAGTGATCATCAATATATCAATATATAGGTTGATCGTAAGGAGCTGATATTTAAAGATATTTAAAGAAGGAAAGTGTATCCAAAACACGTATGTATGTACGTATATGCTGTCTTGTAAATTGTAAAAGTTGAAGAAAACGAGAAAATGATCTGTAGCGCAATTTGTATTGTAGGCAATTATGCTAATTAGTTGAATCGAGTCCATTATTAACCATTATTATGATAGACGTTGATTTTATATTACGGTGTCTGAAAATATTAATTATTCACAAAATTAGCAACAACAACAAAATAAATTTTGGTAAATATATAGTATAATTAGTATTCTCTTTGATCGATTTTCTTTGAAATTTACAAATTTTATGTATTTTGTGTAGTAAAAAAAATTCTGAAAAGGAAAATTATTGCTTATGTTCTGTTTGTTTCTAATTAATACTTAAAATTACGATGTCAATAAGTAAAGAAATGATAATTGAAACGATAATTTATGGATATGTATTTCGCTTCTTATTTCAATTATATCATATTGTGTTATTTACAACTTGTTGCGGAATGCTATTATTTATTCTCGCATCGATAAACGCACAAGTAATATTAATAATGTAAATGACTAAATATTCTATTATTTCGAAATCTTGCGATGTGAGAATATTCTCGTGTGCTTCTCCGACACTTTCCCCACACGGCCTTCCCTTGGTACCTCACATACATTTGTTTCGCGGCGTACACGCGTGTTAGAATCAATTAGGTCATTAGAATTATAAACATGCCCAAATAAGGTAAAAGTTTAGTCTGTTGACGTACTAACACAGGTAAATTGGTGTATGTGTGTGAGATCATACCGATGGTTGTAATATGTAATATGTAACGTTACAGTCAGTCTGACAATAGTGAGCATTCAGTACACTTCTGCCTTCTGTCAAAACAAAATAAAGATTTTAAAACCTTATCGATCGGTCACGTCTTGTTTGTGTGTCTGTCGACCTTCCGTTGACTGTGTCCAGTCTAATTACCACGATTACAATATAAGCATTCTTTAACATAAAAATTGGTCCTTCGAGCCGGATGCATAGCGGACAAGTGTGAAACGGATTAACCACGAATCTACTGAGCGAATACGACGTAGCGAAGAAGGGCGCAAGCGAGTTCGCACGCTGCAAGATAGTCGGGTTTGCTCGTATATTTAAAAGGTCAGACTCAACATCAGAACAATACGCTGAGAAGAGAACTATCCATAATTAACGTGAAAAGAGATACATCTCGCGTTGTCTTGTGAGCCGATGAGCTGAGGCTTCAGGTGCCGTGACATCTCTCTACCCGAGGACGTCGACGATTATTCAAAACCGCTCGCTGACCGCGCAGACCACAGGAGAGCGCCAGGTTGACATTGACTCGGGCATTGCACTCGATTTGTATAATCAGTGTCATCCACGCCCAGTCGAGGGAGAATTAAAATTGAGAGACGCTGACATTGCCACTTGCGACGACAACGAGTCTCGGCATGTCTTCTCTCGAGAAACTGTTGGAGACCCAGGCCAGCACGCAGAACCTGATAGAGCGGATCCTGACAAACTTCAATAAGCTCTCCAAGAGGAAGACTGCCACCGCCGTCCGGACATGCATCGAGACTCTCAAGGCCTACTGGGAGACCTGTCAACAGCAACATGCGAGGATCTGTGCGTTCGCAGACGCGGAGGCCCGAAGACAACTTGAATACTTCACAACAGATAAGTTTTCATATATTAGCGATACTGTAGAAGAAATATTAGACACAGCTTATTAAAGCGGAACAAAGCGCCGTGTGTATCGACGTCTCCGGTATCTGCGGAACACATGCCGGAACATTCAAAACGGTAGCTACATTTACAATTGAACCATGTACACCAAACGGTACGGTACTTCCGATAACAGCGTTAGTTATGTCAAAATTAACCGCGTATGTACCTAAGCCGGTCCCTATCGATAAGGACATGGAATATCTGAAAACGTTAACTTTGGCGGATTCGGAGCCCTCGAGTAAGAAACGTATTGAGTTAATAGTCGGAGCGGACTATTATAAGGAGTAAATATTGCGTGACGGATTAATTCGGGGTCCCCCTGGTTATCCCACTGCTCAACTCACAATATTCGGCTGGGTTGTTTCCGGACCCGTAGGAAGTACTCCTTCAAATCCGACTAAATATTGGATAAACGTAAATTATGTCACCACGTTAGATTCGTTAAATAATTCTATTCGCAGATTCTGGGAACTGGAGGACATTCTACGTTGGTTTGTGTTGTCTGACGAGGAAGCTCAGTGCAAAGCTCATT
>NW_020212312.1:0-3373 GCF_003070985.1 Temnothorax curvispinosus | reverse complement strand
TGAAAAATGTGAAGTTTGAGGAAAAGAGAAAAAATTACTCATACAATTATATATACAATTGTATTATACAATTATATATAAATGTGATTATTGATATATGTGATGATTATATATAATTGTACATAAAATATGATTATATAGAATATTGTATAATTTAATCGCAATTTTACTTTCGATAAAAAAAACAATGTGACAGTTATTTTTCTAATTATTTTATATATATATATATATATAAATATAATAATTTTATATATGTATTTTATATATATTTTATATATATATATATATATATATATATATATATATATATATATATATAAAAGATAATAATTTTCTTTATATATACGAACACAAATTGTACAAGAGATAAAAAATATATATGAACATATTTTATATATAATTTATATGTAAAAAAATTGTTTTCAGGACTACAATAAATATTTGAGGAAAAGTAACAGTAAGATCTAATCTAAGAATAATAAAAATATTAAAATAAAAATAGGAACAATACTCATATCATATACATTTGAAATAGACGCAGAATAGTGAAAAAAAAATTTTGTTTTTTATTTATAATAAAGAGAAAATAATTTCTTAATTTAAAAATAAATTGATAGTAGCATTCGCGATTATCATTTGTTTTCGATCTATTTCAGATAAAAGTCAATAAGACATTTTTTTACAAGTTACCTAAAATTTAATTACGTTCTCGCTACAAAATTATTTCCCAAAGTAGAAAGCGTTTTGGGGTCAAATACATAATGCGCCAATAATAGATCGTTAATTTATTAAAAGCGTTTATTAGATGCAGTTATATTTTTCAAAAATAAAAAGAAATATTTCCTTCGAAAATTATAAACATGGATAACACGAGTTCAATTGTATAGTGCAGAACTTATGAAATTTAAAATAAAATGATATAGAATGAAATCGTATTTTATCTTCCTGATTAAATTGATTAAATATAATTATAATATGACTACCATTTAGCGGCAATAAATTTTTAAAAATGCTTTCATGCGGCACGCAAATTTGACGTTCTACAATAAATGGTTGCAATAATCCGTTCTATGGGTACACTATATTATATTCATTCCTGATATAATATAGCGTAACATTGATGCGATATAATTCATGATAACTCGATTATCCAAGTAAATGCAAGTAAATGCAATATTGCAAGTAAATGCAATATTGCAAGAGCATCTCGAATCGCATTCCGAAGTGACGACATTCGTGACGTGTAAATTAATTGGTTTATCAAAAGTGATTGATTAAAAACGATATTTCTGCAGAAATCAAAAAGTACTCTCTTGCAGGAATTTGTGACCCAAACGACAATAAATGTAACACCGAGCGTATTACGCGCGAGATTGTGAAAATTAATTAACAATTATAAATAATATAAGGCCAAAGAGAAGCGGTAGCATGGACGGTCCTTTTGCAAAGTTCAAAGTGGTTGTTTAGGCGAAAGTACGCTTCGCAGAGTTTTCGGTGAGGAGACTCGAGGAGAGAGAGAGAGAAAGAGAGAGAAAGAGAGAGGGTGAGCCCCGGCAACCATTGCTAAGGGTTCTCATAAAAATCTCACCCCTCCTACCGTCACTCTCTCACTTTCCAGGCGAGCACCCTTCTTTCTCCGTCCTTCCGCCCTCGGGCTCGCTCTTACTTGCTTCTCTAAGCACGGCTAATTCAAAATGGCGTCGCCGCCCCTATATCATTCGCAACCCTCTCCCGCCTCCGCGTCACCCCTCGTCCACCCCTTTCGACCCTAGGCAAAACGGTACGTCAGGGGTGGGGCTGCCAAACTATGGCGCCCCGTACACCCTACGCCGCGAGCACGTCTCAGAACTCGACCAACAAATTGAAATCCCGCATTTTCCGTGGGCCTATGCCCTAGCCCTCGGCAACTTCATACGCTTTATCGCAAGGCTTCTAAGCTCTCCGCCCAGCGATATTTTCGGATAAATTTGGAAAGATTGTCGACGATTCCGGTCGTTCCAGACGAATAACAATGTTAAAAATGCTGCATTTAAAATTTTTATTATTATTATTTCGGGAAGACGTATTAAATACACATCGCAAGAAGTAAAGGAGTCGATATAACTCAGCGAATATGTAAAATCTAGTCTGACATTCTTGTGATTAATTGATCTTCTGTCCAAACTTAGTTCTTCCACTATTGTGAAATTAATATCTGCTTCATCATCTGTCTTAATAAGATGATATTAGATTTTACGCTAGTATCTCAAATATCTATCGTGAAATTATTAAATAAGAGAGAGAGAGGAAGAGATCGAAAAAACATGCATAATATATGTATCCCATATTATTATTTGCAAGAAACAGGTACATTCATCTACTCTTCTTCTGGAGAAGAGTTTGTCTTATTTATTTATTCCCGATAATACGTAATTAATTTTAATTTGATAAAGAGAAGCGCAGTAATCACATAGGAGATAAATTACTCGATACAAAGTAAACAAGTAATGAATCTAAATATAATCAGTTCCGTTTAGTAATAAATAGCACATGATCTACCAAAATTGCATATGAATATAATAACATACAAAACGTGGCGCGTCAAATAAGCGACTTCCTTCGAAATACTTCTTTCGAACCGTTGACTGAAATTTATTCATTTATGATTTATTGAAGATGACAGCTCGTTAGCACAATTAAATATTTCCTCGAAAGTGCTCGCAGCCATAGAGAATTTTCCAGCGGACTGTCACGCGTCAACTATCCGCTCAGGAAAACCGAGGTGAGCGGAATTGGTTTGGCCGACACAGGGCGACAAAAGGGAGAGGGCGGAGGTTTGCAAGGGGGTGGCGGGCGAGAAGGGGGATAGTTTGGTGCGTCGGAATGCGAATTCGGACAACGAGGGGGCGACATGGGGACGAAAAGGGGTGGCGAGGACGCTCGTTCGCGCGTCCGTCCCGCAAATTTCGACGACCACTGAGATTTCGATGTCGCCGTCCATATAATCGCCGAGTGCTCCGAATTCCGGTAGCGAGATAGTTAGGGCACTTGTGGCCTACGGCGAACTTTTGCATTTTCTTGCGATTTTTCTGTCTTCCTTCCTCCCTCCCTCTTCCCCGGGCGGGTGTCGCGACCGGGCCCGGCATATTTCGCGAAATTGCGAGCCGGATTGCATTAAACCGATGGGGCGGCGGTCGGGCTGGATGTCGCGTGCCGCGGTGACGGCGGCGCGGCGGTTTTCGCGACTGGCGCGATTACGCCGTCTGCCCGTCGCGTCGAATATAAAATCATAACGCTGCTCTCGAATTCATGAGGTTTTGGTAATCGCGGCGCGGCGCGACGGCGGCATTCGAAGTCCCCCTTTAAACCACAAATTTCGCGCGGCGACGCGAAC
>NW_020212311.1:2735-3387 GCF_003070985.1 Temnothorax curvispinosus | reverse complement strand
CTGATCGCGAGTTTAAATTGTGTGTTTAAACGTGTATAAATTGTTTTTCAGACAGTTCAGAAAAAGATAATTAAAAGTTTAATCTTTTTTTTTTCTCATTATTTTAAATAATTGTTTACTTTATTCCGACTTTTTGTTTCTAGTACACAATGTCTTTTCATTTGATAAACAATGTATTTTTATTTTTAAACAATAAAAAAATAAGTTTCAGATCAAATTGTGTCGATCAAACAAAGTGTTGAGTTTGCCCCGGCGGGGTGTCGAGTTCGCCCCGTCATTTTTCAATTCGAAAATTTGTCTTCGCGTCACTTTTCCTTTCCTGGCGGCAAAACAAAGCGACGTACAGCAAAACTTCCTGAATCAATTTTGTACTTGAAGAAACACTCTTTAAATATATATCATTAAATTTGCTTAAAAATGTTAATTAAATATTAAAAATTGCCTTTGAAAAAATAGTGTCGGCTTAGCCCCGGTCTCCCCTAAGTGATGTCTTATGCAAAATTAAAAAAAGAAGGAAAATTTAAAATAATACAAGCAATAAAATGCCGTTTTTGGTCGAAGTGGATCTTGGTGCTTAATAATGTTTCACAATATCAATTATTATTTGTTAAGAATTTAAATATAAATTTAGTTGGAAAAGCAAGTTTCTATA
>NW_020212311.1:0-2725 GCF_003070985.1 Temnothorax curvispinosus | reverse complement strand
TTTCAATAAACGTTATTTTGTTCTTTGTAACTCGAAAAGTGCTAACAAAATACTGTCATGAATTGCATACAAGTTGGATTATTATTGTGACCACAATGATTTCGTACTGCAGAAAAAAATAATTCTAAGTGGTCCTGTGACAATTTATATGTTAAAAGATACGACATATTACTATTTGGTTGTATCCAATTCTTATATAATTCTAAGACACTATTTAAAGTAACAATTAATCCAAAAAACCCAGTTTTACGTTTTGAATGTAAAATTGAAGTTTCTTGATATTTCAAAGAAGATATATAATCTATGAAACAATTAATTCTTTGTTCAATTTTTATTAAATTTTCCGTAGTAATAGGTCGTCTAGACGGAGTAGTACAAAACTTATTTCGAGAATTTAATAGATCAAAAATATCATTAAACATTAAGCAAAACTCTTCTGTTGCTTTACTATTTGCGAATTCTGGAAGTTTAATAATTTCTCGGAGGTACCGTAATCCCATTGCTACACTATAACTGAGAATTTGGACCGCGAGACAGACTTTCATTTTTTCGTTCCGCCAATTTAAGTGTCGAAGTCGAGGGGCTATTCACTCAGCTATTGGATGTACACGTGATTACAAAGTACAGTTGATTACAATTGATTACAGTTGATTACGATGTGATTACAACTATAAAGTGATTTTATATGACTGTGTGAAATCGATTGTGATCACAGCTGATTTCATTGTGATTACAAATGATATCACAGTGATTACAAATGACATCATTGTGATTACAAATGATTTCATTGTGATTACAAATGATTCTATTGTGATTGCAAATGATTTCAATAGCATTACTCATTATTATTGCTAATTTTAATGTAAATAATGTTACAAATTTATCATAATTTTAAATTATAATATATAATAATAGAAATCATTAATTAATGCTTTAAATAATTTTAATATAATTGATTAGATTTTATTTAACTTTTGAAGCAACATGCCAATTTTTTAAAAAGTTTAAAATAATAATATATATAATATTATACGAGTAATTTGTATTATTAAATGTACATCATGAAAAAGTAAAAAAATAAAAAGTATTTTATAGTATTCATAAACTTTATTTAATTCACAAAGTAGCTTGTTATAATAATCATAAAAAGGTTATAAAAGTATAATATATTAATTATAAATACTTTTTTATCTTTTCAAAAACATCATGGCTTAGCCTTAAGTTTAAATCAGTCATGCATGGAGCTGAAATAGTTATAACATATTGTTTAATGTCTATGTATCCTTGTATTTCCATTTGCTCTGGATTTAAGCGTTCTTCCTTATCTACAGAGTACCAATGGCACAGTACTCCCACAATATTTTTATTGCCTTTAATTCGCGCAGTGTTACTGGAGTATTCTCTTGCCTTCCAGAATTTTTTTTCCATATAGGCAAATCCAAAGACAAAACCTATTAAGCATTTTTTTATTTCAATATTTTTAAATAAGCACCAGTCTCCAATCTGTATTTCCTCGCGAGTTTCACAAAAACTAAGACCAGAAGTCTTTCGAGTCATCAAACGATACTTAGAAAATTCGCATTCTCTTACACGCTGTAATCTATCACTGCTTAAATTACAATTATTTCGGTTTAATAACCAACATATGGAAGATTTCCGAACAACAATCTCGTTATTCTGTCCATCTTTTACAATGGTAAAAGGACTGTCAAATTTAAGTCAGTTTTATTTTTATCGTAACCACGAAGGTTCAACGATCCTTCAATACACGATAAAACAGTCAAATCTTCTAATAAGTTAAAATCATCAGATTCATTGTCCAGCATACTTTGCGCATCAGAACTGTGATTAGAAGTCTGATCTCTATCCTGATTGTATAATGAAGGGTCGTTAGCATCATCTTCTTCTAAACGTATAATATCGCCGATTTCAATGTTTTTTATGTTAATGAACTGTGATTTTGATATGTCAACATTCATACTTAACATTGAAATATCTGAAAATGCTTCTAGTTTCGCTTTTTCAATAGTTTGCTGTATCTCTTCAATGCCTGGAAGTGATAAATTTATTACATCAGAAGTCGAACTAAACTTTTTAGCACGCGGAAAGCTGAATCCTTGCTCAGTTGCAACAGAGCTCATTGAGGATATGTCACTCTGTAACTGTATACGTTTAATTTTGTGAATACTTTCCAGGAGACTGCAATTGACAATTGTTGAGCAAGTAGAACTCATTGATCGTAAGTGACGAAAAAAGCTTTCGCATGGTTGACTGTTAAATAAAAATGGTACAAAAAGTTCGGGTTGATTCATCTTATTTAAAATTAAAATCACATTTAATAAATTTTGTCCATTGATTTCTAAACATACGTATGTATTGAGAGTAATGAAATTGTTCGTTATAGAATATTCCGGTATATCATTCAAATAAGCTCTCCATAAACGTAAAAAAAAGATACAATACCATATATTGAAAACGCGTTCCAAAGGGGTCATCAATTTACATAAAAACGCATTAAGAGCCCGATGAATAATATTTAAATATGCTATTGTAGCGTCACTTCCAGGGACATTAGTTTTTAAGAGCTCGCGCACTCTTGGATGAGATATTTTTATGACAGCATCAAAGTTCATTTTATCCTTGAGTGATAAGTCTTTTTGATTTAAACAGTGTTTATCTTTAGAAACAATTTCGTAAAGAATTTTTAAATGACTTGCTGAAGCAA
>NW_020212310.1:0-14206 GCF_003070985.1 Temnothorax curvispinosus | reverse complement strand
GGAGACTAAAAATGAGTCGGTGTATTTCTAGACGTGAATGAAATTTCATGGTCTATTAAGGCTACTCTTTTGCGGTACTCTTTCACACGGCGTTAACATGCGAATTAGACGCGGCTAACATATAATCAGTCAAAAGCACTTGCGCGCAATATATTCGAGAACGGTTCCGCGCTAGCGAATTGACTGATAGACTGGGCCAAGTTACAGACGGCAAAAAAAATGAAAGAGAAAATGAGAAATACGAAGAAGAGACACAAGACAAAAAGGAACAAGAATGACAAAGCAAGGTCAAGCCGCATTCATACGCGTGAATTTCAAAGCTAAGATCGATTTCACACGAAATCAATTTCACAACTGGATTAAACTTTAAATAACGCACAAATAGAAAAGCTTCTTTTAACATAGTTTAATATTATAAATTATAAATTATACGCGTTAATAAATCGATCTAGAGAAAATAGAAACACGGAGAAAAGATAAATCACATTCCTGAGAGAGATTTATTCATCAGAAATGTTATTGCTAATTAATAATGATTTAGAAATATCAATCATCAATATAGAAATTTTAAAGTTTTACTGTTCAAATCTTTTAGAAACTAGAAAACTACGAGCGTGAAATTATCAAAGCTAACATACATTCATACAAGTGTGATATAATTATCACTCACCAACGATGTCCGTGTGCAACCCGCCTCAAACGCAATTATTTTCCATTGACCATCATCCAAATACCGGATCTTGCAGCAGCCCGACATATTTTAATTGGATATAACTGTAATTAGATAATGACGAGGAGTTAATAATTTCCCAGAAAAAAAGAAAAGCAAGGGAAAAAAAGGTCAACTTTCTCTTTCGACAGAGAGAAGCAACGATAACTATGCTAAAATCAGTAGAGATTAATTCCTGATTTCTGCAGTAAATAAAAAAAGCAATAATATATAATAAACAATTTCAATTTTTTGACTCATATATATATCTTGGTTTTAAAGAAACCGTATATAAAGCGAAAAATGGTTCACATATTATCATAATTACAGGAATCGAATTTACACTCAAAACAACTCGTCATTCTCTCTCAACGCATGCCAATACATCAATGACAATCGTCTGACCGACATAATGCACATAAATGCGCGCTCTCGCGAGTGTGTACATTTCTTCAGCGAGGCAAACGGCGGAAACACGTGAAGGATGCGGAGGGAACTGGAAAAACGTCAAACGAGGGGAAAAAGATGAGGCAACAAATGAATGTGAACGAATGGAACGTAAAGAGAGGTAGAGAGAGAGACAGAGAGAAATGGCGTGGTCACGCAAACGAAGGAGAATTGCCCGGATAATACGTACGTGCGAGTACTACTCGCGAAGCATCGCGGGACGGGGAGAGGGAGGCTCTCTCACTCGGCTAGCTCTCACTTTCACGGAGTCGCCGTGACCGAGATAAAGATGGTAGCGGGCGCGTTGCTACCACCATACGGTGGACTGACCGCTAACGTCTCTGCACCATATATGGCTGCCGTGTGTGCACCACGAGAGCGTACACGCACGTACATATGTACCGTACCGTATATAAAACGTGCACGTTACGTGCATGCACGTGCACCGCGCGGCACAGGCACAGGTAGCCGTCCGGCATGTCGACAGATCCGAAAGGATCGATAGATCAGTCCTTTAATTACGACCTGTACGCACAACCGCGGCCTCGGCTGTGCGCGCCAACGATTGGATCGCCGCGCCGTGTGTGCCCTACTGGTACACATGACGCGTCACGGTGTGCGCCGACTGGATGTTAATCAAGGTGTAACCTCGTATTTGGTGATGCTGATCGCATCAGTCGTTCGGCTTGAAAGCTCGGCATACGTATATGTGATGTCAGCGACAAAAAACTTTCTTCTCCAAAACTCGAATTTATATTATAATTTTCTGATTCAATTGTACATTTGGTATATTTGTATTATTTGTTAATCCTGTTTTATTTACTCATTAACAATGAATTAATTAATTAATAATTATAATTTTATATTAATCGTAATTCGATGGAAAATACAATAAAAGATAATTTACATAAAGAAATATTGTTAATAGCATGAAGAAAAAAAGAATTACTAAAATAACCTTTATAACATTACTTATTCTTGATACAATTACTGTTGAATGGATTTTTGACGCAGGCGACTAGTTTATAGCGCGAGGTAATATCATCACACAAGACAATTTTAGACTAGAGAGTAATCTTTCATTAGCACTTCCTAAATTGTTATTTTGATGGAACAGTAGGCTGATTAAAATGCGCATTTGTTAGCGACTGCTAATTTAACGATGATAAAAATAAACTTTCCAGTCTTCTATTATACAATGCTGTGTTGTAAACGCACCAAGCACAATATACCATAAAAGACGCACAAATCAGATGCAATAGAATATTGCCACTGGTTATCTCTCCCTCTCTCTGAACCGAAAAATAGGGAGCTCATCTTTCCCGATTTATTATCTCGCACCGGGCGGTGCTAAATAAGAGAAAGAGAAGCTGCAAAGAATGGCAAATAAGAGACACGGAGCAACGATACACCGTTCGACACGATTAATCCGCGGATTTACGCGGGCTTTATCGGTGTATATACATTGGAATCTCAGAATACAGGAGGTGGTCAATGCGGCCGAGCAGGAAGGTAATCACGATGCAGGGGCGAGCATTATTTCAGAAGGGAAATCTGACTCCTACAGTGCGCAATAAAAGATGCTGAATTTCATAATATCTCATCGAGAGAGGCGGCGGCGGCGCCGACGGTGAGCCGAGAAGAAGGCCCTACGTTTCTCGCACAAAGAAACTAGCACGCGAGAGAGATGACCTCTTTCTCTCTTTCTCTCCCCTTAATTTCTTGTTTTTTTTATTTTATACATGCACATTCTAAGGCTATATATATATGTCTCTGTTTATACACAAGATTCTGTTTGTACGTCGCGAATGATCGCGACCGTATAGAAATCGAAAGTGGATTCTTAAGATTTGCCATAAGTGGCACCGATCGCTCGCGAGGACCTGTCCGTACCCTATATGGATTCGTCGCAGATCCACCGATCTATCCTTCGATCTATTCTCGATTATGACTCACATACCCGGCGCCACTTTTCTCGCGGTTCTCACAAATCTGCTGAAAGAAGATTCTACCGATGTTTCCTTATAAAAATTTTTAAAATTATATTTATATTATATGCATATTATTTGGTTTGCACATATATGTGTTTTTTTTTCGAGATTTCTAAATGTTTTTATTTTTTGTAAATTTATATTCTCTAAAGAAATAAAAATATGACATTTAAGAAAATGTAAACTTTGAAAAATATAAAATTTTAAGGATATAAATAGCAATGCTTAAAAACCGTATTAAAATACGATCTTTCAGCGACGAAAAATTTACATGTCTAAACCGGTTCATTTGTCACAGATTTTGCATAGTCCGACCAAGAACAAGTGAGTGAATATATTTCTTTAGTATCTTTTTAGTCCTCATTCGTTTCGTCCTCGTGTTTTGTCCTTTTGATTTAACAAGCATTTCCGTTTTAACGCGCGAGTAAAAGACGAAACATTCAAGGCAAAACGGGCATCTGTCGCAATTAATTCGCGATGTCAATTCGCAACTTTGTCATACGTGTTTTTCTATACATAGTTTTCGAGGTCCCCATATCCTTAAGTATGGTTATACATATATCAAACAATAAAATTCTGTAATTTGGTATTTATTCTTTCAAAAATATCAGAGAGAAGTTGATAGATTATTTAATTATAGATAATAAAAAATTTAATAATTTGACAAACATTGTATGATATAACTTATATATGGGACATTCCATGCCAAATCGACCAGAGTTTGACCCTCGACCTCTCGGATTTGGTCGGCGATTTTTTTATGTTATTGTTCCACCTCTAAGATGCACTCTAGATTTTTTTAGATTTTTTTTAAACAATTGATTTAGTTATAATGTTTTAAACCGACATATCGATGGTCACAATTTAAAAATCTGAAAAAATTCTCAAAAATCC
Source organism: Temnothorax curvispinosus (assembly GCF_003070985.1). Lineage (NCBI taxonomy): Eukaryota > Metazoa > Arthropoda > Insecta > Hymenoptera > Formicidae > Temnothorax > Temnothorax curvispinosus. Next base: position 10,165 of record NW_020212310.1, on the reverse strand, counting down.
TGTGTCAGATATCAAAATTCTTAAGCCTTAGGCCCAAAGTGGGCCGGCGTTGGCTTCTAATTTTTTCGAGCTTTTTGCGAGTTTCTTTCGAAAAAAATATTGAAAAAAATTATAGAAGCAGACGTCAGTCCACTGTAGGCTGTTGCTTAAACATTTTTTATATACAACACAAGATTTTTGAGAATTTTTTCAAATTTTTTTAAAGCGATTTTCCAAAATAAAAAAAATCGCGTCGGAAAAATCTGAAAAAATTCTTAATTACCGAAAAAAATATTGAAAATGATCCAATTACATTCAGATGAATAATCGTATATGCGTAATCGAAATTAGATTAATCAAGTAATCCCTAAACGAAAGAGGTAACGATAATTCTCAGAGACATCAGGAATTCGTAGTTATAAGTCGTGAGTCGTTATGCCACCTCGGCGGCGCGAGCGTTGTCAACGAGAAAATGCGAGACTTACGAGTCGCGTGGGGACCCCGTTCCGGCGTTAAGCTACTTAATGCTGGATTACCTGCTGCCACTTGAATAGCTCGCGCCTGCATGTGACACAGAATTAGCAGACTGCAACAGCTTATTCCGCTGCTTGCTCTCGATCATGTCTTCGAGAAACGCGTTTCTATCAGCAAAAAGTTTAAATACCAAAAAATACATGCTTGAGGCCTGCATTTTTACAAAAAGATTAATTCGTTTATAAGATGTTTAAAAAAATATTTAGACATATAATTAAATATATGATTAAAAGTATTTAATTAAATATGTATATCAGCGTGTGAATTTTATCGAATTGTATTATAATAATTTCTACAAATGTATAAAACCGAAAAAAAAATATAACATATTAAAACAAAAATTTTCTAAATGTAATTTTCTAAATGTAAATTATTAATATTAAATATTAATAATAAATTATATCGATTGTTTTACTCTTTTTAGGTGTCGGTATTCTTACTAAACACAAAAAGCATCGAACACAGTATATCGTTCCGGTTTCTTTTTACGATTGTCTGATTATCGTACATCACTCTGATAGCCTTCCGACAGCCAGAGGATATTTGCATCAGTTGCGGCGCAGCCGATCTCTCCTCCTACACAGAGAAACTTCACATTTAACCGAAAGGAATTCAGGACAATGACTACTATGAAGTCTTATCGTTACGGCCTAGTGTTTCCAGTCTCGTTTGAGCTATACCATGAATATTATTATGCCAATCGCATAAATTACGATATCTACGGCGCGGTAGACGTTTTACCGAATGCTCCGATTTCGGGAAAGTGAAATTGCCGAGAGAAATATTTGCACTTGCTCGGCGTGTCGGATAACGAGTCAGTATATTACGCAATAAATGTCGTGCACGGTTTTCGTGAACGGCCGGAGTCGAGAGAAACGCGTGGAGAATATACTTAATGATAATTTTACGAGAACGGTTCTACCGTGTTCATAAAGGTATAATATCAATGGTATCATACACCGTGAACTTTTAATACGATTGCACGATATGAATTTGCTAAGAAAATTCTTAAACGGCCTCTCTATATAATTTCGCTAATCGCGTAAGCTACTTAGTGACGTATTAAATGTTGGCAATAATTGAGCAACAGGTTGCGGGGTTGTTAGCGTTTGCCTTTTACTTCTTTTATGTCCACCTTCTCTCCTCATTATGTACGATCTTGTTCCACCTACACGAACGTCGCAATATTTTCGTAACCAGCCGCAAGACGCGCCGGTCCGCGTCCCGCGTAGAAGAAGATTATTCGCGCCGAACGAATTTCGAAATGCGCTTATCTGTAGATATCTTTTGTCGCTCGCCGAGAGAATTACTGCCCCGCCGCGGCCGCGGCCGCGTCGTCGTCGTGGACCGGCGACTGCTCTCGAATGCAGTTCTGGGCTCGGCACGGCTCGGCTCGGCTTACCGTTCACACGCTGCAAATTCACGAGAAACAAAACGGAACCGTACTTTCAATATCGCCTTCACCTGCGGAACGGCAGCGCGGAACCCGGCACGCCGCGCCTCGCCGCGCCGTTCGCCAGCACACACGTGTGCGCCGCGTTCCGCGCGCGTGGTAACACACATGCACCTGCCCGCGCGTAAACACACGTCGGCTGGTGCCGCTATCACGTGCGTCGCACTCTCGGTATCGGAGCGCCGATGCACGCGGGACACGTGTGGTAGCGAGGTGCGCACAGCACACGTCGAAACCGTATAGTCACGCGTTGGTGTTTCACGCTAATGCCTATGCACCTAGGTCCACGGATCCGTTGTGCATACACGCCGCCGATCGACGTGTACGACCACGTCCGCGTTGCTGCAGCGCACGTTCGCATAATGCGCCGCAATATCTTTCGCTCCGAAAAAATTACGATGAACAACTCGAATTTGAATTAAGAGCTGATCTCTGCGCAAAAACGCCTTTCTTTGCGATCGGAATTTACTGAAATAAGTCAAACGGGAAGGGATACAGAAAATTTTTAATTAAAAAATTCGCGAAAAAAATTGTTTCACCCAGAGCATTATACTTTGTACGCATAGTATATTACAAGAATTTCATATACCATCATTATTTCACTATTTCAATATTTTCCTTAAGGGCTCTATTTCGATTATTACATATTTTAAAGATGTTATGAGTTCATGTGTATACCTATCATTATTACTGTATACACATTATTATTATTATTATTATTATTATTATATACACATTACACACAAAGAAACTTTAATGTATACGCCGGTTGCTCAACGATGCACCGACAAACATACAACCGCAAACTTAAACCGCCGACATTCACCGCGTATAAACAGGTATGCGTTCTTGCATAGCCGCTATGATTCTTCGCGAAGAAAACTATTTAGTATCGGCGCACCACAATATCCTCCATTAAACCACCGTAACTTCCTATTACGTATCTCTTAATTTCTCCGAACACGAAATAGCAAGTTTACAAATACGTATAATTATCCCCACAATATAATTTAAATTAATAAATTTAAATCACGAAGATTTTTTTAATAGTTTGTGAATTTAAATAATTGTTACGTAATACACGTAATAATTCCTATTAATTTTGAAGTGTTCCAGTTTTCTTTTAAGCATGTTTTTCTTTTCTTATTTCTTTGCTAAAGAAAAGAACTTTAAACCTGTACCGGTAGCCACGCCTCTGCCCGCAGTGTAATATCGACGATATATTCGATGCTACAATATATATATATATATATATATATATATATATGTATGTATATATGTATGTATGCAAAACGCACGCACACCCTTATACATACACCGACGAGAGCAGCCGTGTGCGTGTGGTGTACACGACTGCGTCACGGTGAAAACGAAACCGATATCTCTGCGGGATCTGCGCCGGCCGAGGTCGGAGGTCACCTACGCGGGGAATTGCTTTATTTAATAAGCCGCGGTGGAAGGACGTTAATAAAGCGGCCGAAGATAAATAATGTGGAAAGCCGAGTCCGTTCACGTGTCGCGTCTCCACCTCTTCCCTCGCCACATGAAGAATCCCACCACGGTCCCGTCCCGATGTGCCTCAGTTAAGCAATTCATTGGCAACGAAACATAGGAGAGAGAAGGAGAGAGAGGGGGGAGAGCATTGAAGAAAAGTGTCGATATTTTATTCATTGCTCAGTACCGTCATGCGAGTATCAACCTGCCCGAGGCTTCGCACTACTCTTACTTAAATCCTTTTTGTAGCCACATTAACGCTGAAGGAGAGTTTCATGAACCTCATAAATACAGATTGCAAAACAGACGGTGTTTACGAGGAAGACTTTATGTTTCCACTTGACTGCGGGATACTCGCAAATGAAAAGATTATGTGATTTATGAAACTATAGTAATTATAATACTAGTACGTATAATAACTAGTACGTGTCTTTCGCAAAGTTAATTTAAGCAACACTGTAAGTCTATTATTACATTGTCTCTATACCGTATATACATACATGAAATTCTACGTGTAAAATGCGCCATGAAAGGTTACCGCGCTTAACGCATTGCTTAAGAACGTTTTAATCGGAGAAACCGAAACGATCTATCACTTTTTCCATGCCTCCGGAATATCTCAAATGGCCTGTGAACGCGAGAATGGGAAAATGTTAGATAATCATTAACCCAGTGAACTTGACTGAGCACTTCGCCGCTCTGCGCAGAAATACGATGCAATAATCTTACGAAAGAAAAAAAAGAGCCTGGGAGTCATCGCCAGTCGACGAGAAATTTTCTTATTCATTACTAAAACGTCACGTTATATCTAGATATTTATCTATGAGATTATTACCAATTATTAAAACATTAGTTTTAGCATTTAATATTAAAGCTACATATTGCTATTTGCATTAGGTATATTTATTTCTTATACGCACCTAAATTTTATTTTTATGCAACATATTAATTGCTCTGCTGTTCACATAAGGGAAAACGCAGATTGGAATGACCTAATATCTTTCATTTTCCGCTCTTCGTTTTATATGTGAGAGAACGCCTTTGCCTTCGACGGCACGGCATACGAGCCGAAGGAACGACCTACCACGACCTCGCCCAACTCTCAATATCGCGTCTCGCCGCGCTCAGAACTCGTCTTAGGTCCACACCCACGTGATGTGTACACTGCAAGGTTGCCTCCGCCGGAATGAAAAGAACGCGAATCCTTCGGCTATAAATTCAGCGCGACGCGGCGCAGAATTTCGTTATCGTAAAGTTACTTGTATCATGTACCCGCGCTGACGATTTATGCGGCGAACGTAATTGTTTACGCGCTTATGCACACGCGGTTTTGCATTGCAAACGCGGACACGGTCGCGGCGCGATGTATGGCGGTCTACCATCGTCAATTTATTAATTGAAGCCACACGGTTTCCGGAACTCATGGTCGAGCGGCTATCGCTGAATCCATAATTATAATGAAATTTATATCTTATCCGTTTAGTAACGGTGGATAGCAAATGGAATTGTAGAGGATAAATCAAACGACAAATTGCAAATTTCAACTTAAAATATGACATTTCTGAGGAAAGAAAAAGGGGAGAGCGAAATGTTATAGCGAAAACTTTAAAGTTACTATATAAATAGAGACGCTGACAAGTGAAATTTTTACGTAAAATTCACTTTACATTCGCTAATTTAATTTATTGCTGTTGCAATTTTAAGAATAACACGTTAATAACGGCACAGTCTGATTCGGCGAGCAATCAAATACTTTCTTCCAATTAACGAAGCCACCATATCTTGCACGCTTGAGGGCGAATGCGGCACGACGCTTTCCATTATTGTCCTATGCGAATCGTATTCGGGGAGGGATAATAACCGGTGGCCATTGTCCGTTCGCCTTATATATCAACTCGGATACATCTGCGGCGCGATAACGCGACTCTCTGTGCGCACGCAAGAAAGTGATTACGACAGATTGCCGGTCAGCGAAATCACTTTGTGGCTCAGAAAATTTCGCCAAGAAGAGGCAAGAAGCGTGTGAGCACATATCGGCAAGCCCCTAAATGAATTAGAAACGCGTTGTTGTGCGCGGAAAGGTCAGAGAATGATGGATCTCACCGCGGTTATGAGAAAGATGAGAAAGATTGCATTTTCGATGCAATATATGTTACATGTAGAGATTACTCCACTTATGAAAATACGGATTAAAATCTAGAGATATACAGTAATAAATATAAATTTAATTAAAGATATTTTTATTTTATTTTAATATATTAATGTTTGATTTTTATTATTATAGCTGGAAATAGAAGAAAGAATATAAATATGAGAAAGTATGAAATCTGTAAGACGTACAAAACAAATAATTAGTAAAATGGAACAGTTACTTAACCACATTAGCATCGATTGCAACCAATTCCAAGTAATTTAGCTATTTCGGTTCTCTGAGTCATATTCAACAGACTGAAATGGCTAGGTTTTACTTTATCGAGAAATTAATCACTGACGAATGTATTTGGCTGCGCATAGTTTTCATTCACGATCGTATATTCTTCGTCATTTCGTCACGCAAACTATGGCGGTAAGACAGCGCGAATAATGGTATAATTAAATGCCGCAGAACCGCGACCGCTTTGCAAAACCGCAACCGATTGATTTACAGTAGTCTATGGACAGTCCACGAGCTATAAAATCCCAAGAATTTATTCCAATCATGTATAGTGCGCAATTACCGCCGCTTTCATTTATCCGCAGACTTCTTGACTTAAAAAAAAGATCTAATATCGTGGTTTTTTTCCTCCCACTAAAAATAAGTGTTAGTGGTACATAATTTTTAAATTGTAAACAATAAAAAATAAAAGAGTTATGATTGAAATTTGCAGAGGCGTGAAGAAAGGATATTAACGAAGAAAGATCTATATTTTTTAACTTTTATTATATTTAACAAAATTTCACAGTTGCTTAGACTTTAGTTTTGGAAAATAAAATGCCGTCGAAAAAAAATTGAAGCCTAATTATTCTCGAGTAACATTAATTATAATTAGCCAGAGAACCCGTAGATGAAAAGTGCAGTTGACGACAGTTCTAGGACACTGCGGTGTACGCGTCGTACACTCGTAATTAACCGTTGACATTTACTCCACTTCGCGGCGCTCTCCTTTTTCACGGCGCGAGTCCTTCGACTCGCCGTCTTTTCCTTTTTCTTTTTCTTTTTTTTTACCTTTTTTTCTTCCTGCCATTTCTTTCCCTCCGTCGCGGAAAGGAAAGGGAAGGCCGTGCGAGAAGGCAAGTGCGACCGGCGTGCATACACGTGTGCACATACGTATCTACGCATAGACACGTACGTCGGAGAGAAACGAGTTCGTGTGTCTCGGGACGCGAATTACCTGTTTTACGTGCCGACTGGAACTCCTTGAGAAGTTCGCTCGAGTTTTCGCGTAACGCCAGCCAGCGCGCGAGTTTGAACGTCAGCGGTGCCGAACAGGACCGGTTTATTAAAAGAAACGTCTGAATTTTTCACCAATTGTTTCCACGTAGTTGCAGATAATTGAGGAGATAATTTCATTTTCTTTCGCGATCCATTTTGAGGTCCGCATTAATGCTAATCGTGAACTATAAATTATTGAAGCAATCTTTTATTGATAATTATAAGGAATCAAGAGTGATTAAAAAATGAGTTCAGTTAATTATTGATAATTTAGTTTAATAACTAAGCTGAATATTTCTCTGCTTCTTGTTTACGCATGCACGCTTCCAGATCGAAAAACCGCTCTCTCGCGCGAGTTTTCACGCGTTCCTGACGCGATGGCTTATGAAAGAGATGGGGTTGTAACGAGCACGCGAGTAGTTGTAACATCGTTCCGTGGAAGACTCGGTCGGAAGACCCTGATACCGGGCGTGGTAACCGCGGCCGATAAGAAACGATAACTCGTACGCCAATGACAGTGAGCTACGGCTACACCGTGCTCGATGTAGTAACTCATCTGGAGATGGCACGAGACGTTGCGCGATTAATTGCCACGATTAACAGTAATTAATAGAGTTGCTCCGGTAAGCGTGAGCAAGTGCCGTTCCCGTCGAACGTGCGATTTCTTTGCGCGAGCATAGGTATGCACCTTGCGTGCAACATGTTCGCATACACGCGATCGAGAATGTTTCAGAATATCGATCGACTTTTCATCTAATCGTTAAAGGTATGTAAGTATTATTGCGCAATCCTTTCGTTTAATTGATTAATGTATATAAAGATATCTTATCCTTCTACATAGTTGATCATAAAAGTATCGACATTTTATTTAATAAATAATATAAAAATTTCAATGATTTTGTTTAGGTGTTAGTTGACTGTAAAGATATCGAAATCCAACGATATACATACGATCACGTCTAATGATCTAAATAATACAAAACTATTGAACATCTACTATTAATACTTTTAAATGTTTTTATAGTAAAAAAGATTTCTCAAAAAAGATTTCTAGATACAATATTATTAGGATTGAAATAGGGCCAATCATATTTAATATTGAAAGAAGAATATTTTAATCTTAAATAAAGGAATTCTTAAATTAGACTTTTAGAAAAAAGAATATTTTAATCTTAAATAGAGGAATTCTTAAATCTAGAATAAAATAATCTTGATGCTATCCCTCTAATTTTCTCAGAATTATTCTAGATTTAAGAATTCCTCTATTTAAGATTAAAATATTCTTCTTTCAATTCTAAATATGATTGGCCCTATTTCAATCCTAATAGTATTGTATCTAGAAATCTTTTCTGAGAGTGTAGTATTGATATCTGATATCTTTAAAAGTGTCATCTCAGTAACAGAGCTAGATAATACATCGCTCTAAAAATTAACTGCGTTTAAGGAAATAAATGGAGAAAAACTTGCTTTATATGAAACAGTTTTCACATCTCTGTCAACTTAATCGAGAAGCTAAACTGAATATTAATAATCTTATTTTAAGCACAAAGAAAAAAGAATTAATGAGATCGAGCAACGAGATCATCTTACAGAATAGGGTCGTTGCATAAAATTTTTTTATTAAGCGGTATCCATAATTAATGTAGAGAATCTAAGCCGATTTTTAATACTTTTTGAATTTAAAAAAAAAACCTAAATTTGAGAAAGTTATAGCTTTCTAAAGTTTCTTTGATGACGGCAACTTCAAAAGATTTCGCAACAACATTATGACGTCACGCACATTTTCGTGTACTATATTTTCTTCAATTTTGAAGATATTGCAAAAATTCAAAAAGTTTACAAAGAAAGTATGCCATAATCTATATCAGACTACTTAATAAAAAAAATTTATGTTAAAACCGAATTCACTTAACAAATTTGAAAGCGACTAACAGGAAATGGTCAACGCGTATTTCCCATAGTGTCCACGTCCTTTCTTGCACTCCCTTAGAATTGGCGTTCACTGGATTCGCGTGGTAATTCACGCGGCGCACGGGGTGCCACAAAGGTCAACGGCGATATAAATAACCGACGATCATTATACTCTCGAGAGGTCCCCCGTGCACGCGCGCGTGCGTGTGTGTTCCCCATTCGCGCGCGCCACGGTGTCCTCGCTGTTGGCGCATGTATAATTTCTCATTATGCAAATCCACGGTGGACTGTCCACGTGCGTGGTTACCGGCGCGGCACTCCGACGACGAACATTACGAGATCATGCGTGTCGGCACTTCCGCGCTTTGAGCGCGGCACCCGTGCGCCGTTTCTGCCGTTTTACAAAAGGTCCTCGCTCTGCCGCCACCGGTATTCCGCGCGCAGAATTAATGGGCCACGATTTAATAAGCGATTCCTCGTGTGTCGTCGGTCTTAAGCGTCTCCTCGGGACATGACAATTAGCACGAGATATAATTACGGATAATGAGATCGGCCGGGGAAAAAACACTTGTGCGGTAAAACCGGGTTCATATATCAGGCATCTCTTCTTTCAGATTAACTGAAATGGCGATTTTGAATTATCATATTATGCTGCATTAAATGCAAAATGGATGTGACGACAAAAGGAAACAATTCGGAGGATATCTAATATAAGTTCATATATGAGAAAATTAATGAACGTCAATTTCCATAGCAACATTGTACTTGATTTTTAATTAATTTTCAAGCGATGCGACTGAGATAAACGTTATCGGTATGTCGAAAATAATTATCGCGGTATATAATTATAGTTCGTGCTATATAATTATAGCGTATTATATAATTACGGCCAGCTATTAGCCATTAATTATTATTAGTTCGTCATTTGATAAGCCGCGATATATCGTGCCTTTTTGCGATCATGTTCGTAATATGCAAGATATATGTGTATCCCGACATTATCGATATATCTATCTGGTCGTATAAGTGTCAGTAGAAATCCGAGAAAGTAGTCGGACACCTAACATACGTTATTTTTTTGCGATATGCATCGGTCGTTAGGTGAAGGTGTTTCCGCACTCTCAATGCGGAGATTGGATTATAAAATGTGCAACCTAATCTGGAAAAGTATGCGTAAACCACAGAGACCACATAGCGATTTAAGAAAAAAATAACATGGTTAGATTTGCGAAACAAAATTAAAATAATTTTAATACAATTTGATTTTAATTCAATTAGTAAAATTGATATAAATTTATAGAATGAATAAAATTTGATATAAATTAACTGAACACATTTTTAATTTAATATGCGCATCTTATCTTATTTTTGTGTTTTACTTC
>NW_020212309.1:593-1060 GCF_003070985.1 Temnothorax curvispinosus | reverse complement strand
CCTGAGAGCGGCCATCCGGCTTCGGGGGACGTCTGTCCTAATCTGCCCTCTGAGAAAGTGGACGTCAACTACGGCGTTACGCTCGGTAACGATCAGAGAGGACTCGGGTAACGATACATGGGTTTGTATCCATGCTATGGTTCGTGTCCGAACTACTCAGATGGAGGGGATATGCTGGTCGCGCAAGCCTTTCCTTTGTCCGTGTACGCTAGGCCCTCGGCAAGCTTCGAGCGGGGAGAGAAGGGCAGACATACGATCTGCTGTCTCTTTTGAGTTGTGACGTTGCCGCTTTGCACGGGCCGGCTTGCCGGCTATACCACGATGCCACGCATTTCGGGTATCGCGTCTCGTGTCTCGCCGAGTGCCGAGTCTCGAGTTGACAAATCGACGATACGCTATACCCGCTATATACGTTACATTTGCTTGTATACAAATTTTAATTTTTATATTTATAATTAAATAAATAA
>NW_020212309.1:0-493 GCF_003070985.1 Temnothorax curvispinosus | reverse complement strand
AATAAATATTTATAAACATAAAAACTAAAATTCGTAAATGTAATGTACAGAAATCACCGTTCTATGCTTTTCTATCTAAAAAAATCTTACATTAAAAACCTTTACTTTGCATAATAAATTTTAAATTTAATATTTAAATGCATACCAATAATTATATTATTAACTATATTGAGAAAAAACTGGTAGTTTATAATGTTTCTTGCACTCTTATTAAATTTATTTTACCTATGCATGTTCAAGCGGTCAAATTACGAGCAACAACAGAAGGATAATTGGATAAAAATAAAAACACTTTCTTAAATAAACAATACACATGAGTAACAGTGAGTTCTATTATAATTCTCGTATAGTTCTGAACGTGTTCTAACGTTTATTTCTAAAGAGTTCTGACGATAAGCATTATTTATTCATATTTTAAATAATTTTTATCGACCAAGAAAGACGCATTTACGGGTATGTGGGTGAGACGCTGTAGAAAATCTCGGAGTTCTGG
>NW_020212308.1:0-1245 GCF_003070985.1 Temnothorax curvispinosus | reverse complement strand
ACGCGGCGACCGCGGCGACCGCGGCTACGGAAGCAAAGAGCGCGCTGCCGATCGTCTTCCGCCTGCCGGTCCGCGCTAGCGTAGCAACGATGAGAGAGAGAGCGCGCTACGACGAAGTCACTCAATCACGATTCTCGGTTCGAGTAGCACGTGTCTCGAGAATTAGATATTCGGTTGCGAGAGAATACAGTAGAACGAAATACGTTGTTGTTCTCGAGGAAGTTTGTAAAAAGGTGATCTCGTAAGACGAAAGAACAATATTAATTTCGGAACGACAAACTATCGTGTACACTTGCCGGCTACCTTTTCTCACGTTTTCCTCCTCGTAACTACACGTGCGTATCCGGTTTCAACGAGGAAGAGCGGGCTTACATAGCAAAAGACAAATAGAGAGATTGACTCTGCTTTCGGGGATTACATCGAGAGAACAACGATACTGCGCACGTCTGACGAAGGACGGATCCCGCCCAATCGCTGTGGATATTATCGAAACATCGAAGCTCGTCCACGTTCCAGTTACGCCGTCATTTCAACGGCACTAAGAAAAGAACATCTACGATAAGTACCCAGAAGCAATCTCTTTCCGTGACAAATCGGATAAGCGTGTACCACGCATTTTGCTTAACAGACTTGATCTGCCCTTCCGGCATTTACCGGATAATTAGATTTACGACAGATACTTAACCACCATATCTGTTAATAGAGATACTCTCGTTTTTCCTTATTCAGATGAATGATACTAAGTATAAGATTATTGGTATTAACTTCGCTAGAGTTAATATAAAAGCGTGCCACGTTTTCATCAAATATATTATTACGACGATTCCAAATTACTTTGTTATAATAGACATTTTTACTATAATAACTATTTAGATATTTACTTCTGATTCAAGCAATTAATATCATATGAGATATTCGTCCGCGAGTGCGATAACAAGATTTAGCGAGAATACACAAGCTTTATCTGAGCAAAACAAATCCGACCTTGGCTATCGGATTACACTAAGCTTCATTTCTGAGAAGCTGAACATTCTATAATATTATTTACGACCGTTTCTCATTTAGAAATATAAGATTGTGATTTAATTTAAAGTAAAATTGATACATAACATAAAATTCAGCGTATATTTGATCTGTCCTTCCTTGTCTTATAATTAGAATTACCCCATCCTTTCGTTAGTCTTGCACAACAGTCGTCCTGAACGAGCATCGGTATTCCAAACCTTTTTGAGAACAATAATCGCT
>NW_020212307.1:0-13213 GCF_003070985.1 Temnothorax curvispinosus | reverse complement strand
TTTCGGAAAAATATTCCATGGCTCTAGTGGAATCGAACCTGGTTCCTCAGATTACGAGTCTGGCGCTCTACCACTAGACCACACTGCAGCCCTGTGGCGACTCGGCGGTGTCCTCGCTTCGCGGGTCTCTTCTCATCAGCTAACAGATTATAATAATACCGAACAGTATCTCAGAGATATCAAGCAGAGATGAATCAACAATGCATGAATCCACGATAAATGAACTAAAGAAAAAATTTCAAGAACAGAATTTAATAATTCAAGAACAAAATATAAGAATTCAACAATTAACGTAATCAAATAATCAAATAAATGTATTAAACATTCGGCAAATTTACCCAATAGAAGAACCAGTCCAAGGCTCAGGGCCAGAGGGACTTTAATTAAAAAGGTAAAGAAATCTTTATTTTAAAAACAGAGTTTTTATTTTTTGTCTTATGTTACAATCTTTTTTATTGTTTTATTTCAGGAAAACAAACAGGAAAACAAAGCATATAAACCCTACAAACCTTACAAACAGTATCCACCGGAAGACAAACGAAAAGCAATAGAGGATGTTGAAAATGGTAGATGCTCTGTTAAAGAAACGGAAAAAAATACGAGGTGCACTCGGAAATTCTCTACGCAAAACTTGCAAAAAGGCCCCATTAAAAAGTAAAGAAAACTTGGGTATGTCCCTCGTAATTACGTAGGGACAAACTGTGAGTCAGCAGTAGGTGTTGAGTATTCTGAAGAACGTGCACACGCTCTACTGCAAAATCTACGCTCCTTTGTATAAAAGGCATGTTTTACACCAATAGCACCACATTTTTCACAAACAGCTATACCATCTTTGCGAATAGGAATGAAATTTAGATCAGTATGAGGTTGATAAGCAATTGGTACAGAGCAGTACAGAGCAGTACATGGGCCAGACACTTAAAAAATGGAGAGATGCTGGCAGACGATGCAATTCATTTGTTAATAAAACATTATTTTCCACGTGAACTGGAAGAAACAGTCAAAATATGTGTCCCAGAGACGTTACAAATGTTAATTGCAGCGCAAACAAGGAAACAACCATCATGCGTGATTCGTAAGAATCTACAAAATACGAATTATTGCATCATATGTGATGTAATGGAGTAAGTAATTATCCGTGATAAAATTAAATTTCTCTAAAATTATAGATTAAAATAATTAAAATCGTGGAGACTTCGCTTCCCTGGTCCGGAATTTGCTCGGACCGATTTACGGCGACAGTATTATGAATCTTCTGATAAAACAAGCACGGGATATCCTAGTTTGCGGTTATCATGGCAACATGGAGAATTTCGTCCGGACTTATCTCTCACCTGCTGCAACGCTGCTAGCGAAAGTCAAGAATGTCGCCGCCTCCGAAACGGGAAACGAGGCGGTGGTGCCGGAGGGCTGGCCTCTAATATTAGGCAGCAGCGGCCTGATCCTGCAACTGGGTGAGCTCGAGATGTCTGCGCTGCGTCTCGGGGAATGTTACCTTTGGGTACGCAGCGCGGCTGCTGCAACTGCAACTGCAACCACCTCGTATGAGAACGTATTTTGCTCATTGCTCCCTAAGAATCTTGAAATCTACAATCGACTTCTAAATACGTCCTCCTGTCTCTTAAATTATATTAGAAGACCTGTCACATTGGCGCAGTCCATGTGCGCATCCCAAAAGTCTTCCAATTTCTCTTAAAAAATTTGGAGACATCGTTTAGGATGTAGAATTGAAAAACATGCGAGATTTATTGAATTACATTAAAGTAAGTAATTTTAACTTTGGACCAACGGCTTAACGTCTCTTTCCGAAAAACGGAGCCCAGTTTGCTCCGCACAAGGGCCTTATCTTGCACGGAGGGGCGCAGCTTTCGGAAAAATATTCCATGGCTCTAGTGGAATCGAACCTGGTTCCTCAGATTACGAGTCTGGCGCTCTACCACTAGACCACACTGCAGCCCTGTGGCGACTCGGCGGTGTCCTCGCTTCGCGGGTCTCTTCTCATCAGCTAACAGATTATAATAATACCGAACAGTATCTCAGAGATATCAAGCAGAGATGAATCAACAATGCATGAATCCACGATAAATGAACTAAAGAAAAAATTTCAAGAACAGAATTTAATAATTCAAGAACAAAATATAAGAATTCAACAATTAACGTCAAGAATTTAAAAACAAAATATAATAATTCAAAAATTAGCGTCAAGAAATAGAGCTTCTACAAATGTATTTTTGATATTGATATTACGAGAAGACGCACGTGATATAATGAAACTCATCAACAAATTTATATTTAAATACAGTCTCGTTAAATTTGGTCCCCCGTAATCTTTGCATTCCTTCACACATACTTTCACAAACACTAATATCGTGTCCCTTCCATATCACAATAGGCCCCTTCCATATCACGCGTTATCAACAATTACATACAGCACAGAATTTCATCAACCATATACCATTGGAAGGGTTAAAGGTGAAGCGTATAGCAATCTTCACCTCATCTGGGCATCTACAAACAGTTGTTGGCTGATAACCCACTCGCATCTCACTTGCATAAGAGATATGGTCAATTCCTGGTTTACTGTAAGCTTGTACAGTCTAATCGCCACAAGTACCCATCCTTTGACTTTTATGAAGAAGTCACAGACGTACTTGAAAGAAGAAGGGGCTTGGTGTCGAGACACAGCCGTGAGGCCTACAAGTTATTGAAAGTATGGCCATCCTTAGTAATAGCGAGCATTGTACGCGATACAGAAAACGATGACAGGTTAGCAACAACACTACACGAAAACACAAGGGATTACCATCATGAACCATTGTATCAGTATATGACCAGAAAGATAAAAACAGATACACATGTTCACCTTGGTTTGGAACTCTCTGGCTTCCCCCCCCCCCCCCCGAAAACAAAGCTTCCTCCATGAGAAAGCAAAAAAACACGTACATTATCTGTAAAAATATAGCAATCAGATTTATTTGGAAATTTTCGAAACCAATTCTGGATGTGTCAACTCACTGGAATAGCATTGTAGATATGTTGGAGGCTGCATAAAACGCGAAACTCGCGTATAATATGCTGTGGCTAAATTGCCCAAAAATTCAGAAATACAAACTCGACGATTCAGACCGGGATATTTTACAGCAGTTATTAAGATACCTGCAAAATTTTTTAAGCAAGCATCCGCAATTGTATCTAAAGAAAAGAAAGCATCAATGCCTCCAGCTGTAATTGTTTTTAATTTACTCCTGGACCAAATTGAAAAAATTATTTTTTCTCTTCAAGATAAAATAAATCAGTCATGTTCCAAAAACAGGACCGAATGTACCAATGAAAAGCTTTTAGTTGCTTTTCAAGCTGGTTTAGATAAGCTTGCAAAGCATTATCACAATTGTAATTGGATATATTCGCTTTGCTTAATATTCGATCCTCGTCATAAGTACAAAGGATTCGACGAGACACCATGGGGAAGAGATCTCAAACAAGAGTCAACGAAACTTTTTAAAAATATTTTTAAAACTGATTACTTTGAAAAATTTTCAAAAGTTGATGATGAAAAAAGCTTTGAAAGTAATTGAAAATCTAAGGGAAAATTATCTAAAGCTAAACTCTGTGTATCGAACAGATGAAACGTCTATGAATTGAAAAAGAGAAATTGACGAATATCAACACCGTATATGCTCGTTACCATGCGGGCATATGTTTGGTTACATTTGTATACGAAAGTGGTTAAACCAATGCAACAAATGCCCACAATGCCTGGCAAAAGCAACCATAGACGACATTAAAATATTATTTTCAGAAAAAAAAGGCCGGTGTGTTGCAATCGATAATATGGATGCATGCTACTATTTAAAAGATCGGTTCGCTGTTTTAGAACACCAAAAACACATGTTAGAAAAAGAATTAAAAAAAGCTAAGTTAAAGAAAACTAATTCTTGTGAAAAACATAAAAAAAGTATTTTCAAATTAATTTTTTTATTAATTGTAATAATATTGGTTTTGTTGATAATTGCTGTTACTGTTGCTGGTTTATCGGTGTGAATTCTTTTATTCTGTTAATAATAAAAAAATCGTAATATACTATAGTAATATCAAGAGACACTAATACATTTTACAGGCAATTTGTTAAACTAAAATAAATCAATGAATACAGATATAATTAATTTTATTGAAACAATTGTTTATTCACATCATTCATTCTTCTAACCAAGACAATCCTTACCTTATTTTTTAGCTCTAATTGTAAGCATTTTATATTTTGCATTTGGAAGATGTAGCTATTTTCGAAAAGATAATCCTAATTTGCAAGTTTAATAGTTTATTTATGTAACTAATTATTTTTCTAACACAAAAATTGTTTTTGGGAGTTACTTCACGCATCATTTATAGCCAGAATACACAGTTTAGAACAGTTTATATTTTGCGTTCAGGATATACAGCTTTTTAAAAGCTGTATTTTACTTGTTTAATTGTTTATTTATGTAACTAATTTTCCTAACACAAATATGGATTTTAGAAATTATTTTTTGTGACATTTTTTTATCAAAGTAAAAAATTTTTAACGGTTCTTATTTTGCGTTTGGAAGATATAACTATTTTCGAGTAGACAAATAGGCAACCTGCAAAATAGGTTTGTCTATTCGAAAATAAGCTATATCTCCAAACGCAAAATAAGAATCGTTTGAAATTTTGAATTCTGACAATAAATGTTGCGAGAAATAATATCCGATAACAACGGTTGTGTTAGAGAAACGATTAGTTACGTAAATAAACAATTAAACCTGCAAAATAGGTTCGTCTACTCGAAAATAAGCTATATCTTATTTATAAGTATTTTTTATAATAATTCTTATTGTTAAGTATATTTATTATTATGTTTACAAATTTTGAAACATAAAATTTTAGCTGACTTTTGTGAGCTATCTCATTTTGAAACCCGGGGCCCTTACACCACTTATTCGGCCCTGGTCGGCCGCTATTGCTGGCCGCTAGTTTCAGCTTCATTAAAGTTAATACCTTATTAATTTAATTAGCAGTAAAAAGTGCGTTAAAAAAGCTCGCCAAAACCGTTTTCAATTTTCGTAGCTTGACTCTCAGTTTCTTCGAGCAGTGCCTTTGAGCGAACCTTCAGTGCCTTTAAGCAGTGAACAAACATCAGCAAGATAGCGGCCGCCATAAATAACGACGATCATGATTCTCCGTATGAATTATGAAACAGTACGTAACCAAGATTAAGATCTCACGAAACATGCTATTTATAATAGCAAATGGTGCTGAGATCATTATGGATTTGGAGAAACTTCTACTTAAAGTAGTTCGGCGCGACAAGCGCACGAAGATCTCCAAGACTGTGCAGTTGAAATATTCCTCCAACAGCATTCAAGTATGAAAAGATTACAATGGTCTACTGCTTAAAGCATATCCTCAAGATGCTAAAAAGCTATTTCAGAGTTGGGGCACTGTAAACTGAAGCCAAATGCAATATCAAAAATAAAACAGAAAGATGTAAGAAATGTCTTACATTCTTGCGATAACCTCCAAAAAAAGAAAAACGCTTTTTTACATGGACTTGACGGAAGAAGCCCATAAAGACGTTGATACAAGCGCCAATGACGACTCTGATCTTGATATTTAAATAATATTTATATTGCAATTGCTTTTTGTAATAAATTTTTTTTTAAAGTGACAAATAATATAATTTATTTCCATTTTTTCCCCAAAAACTACTGTTGCTATAAGATGTAAATATCATTAAATAAAAAAAAAAATTTTTTTTTTTTACACTTTTTGCAATATATTAAAATAGTTACATTTACTGCAAAAATTTATAAGTTTTAGAAAAAAAAACGAAACAAATTTTATAACATGCTTTTATTTTAGTAATTTGACAGTCAATATTAAGAAGTTATTTTAATATCCTCAAAACGGAGTTTTCCTGATTTACATCCCTCTTTTGTATGAAAGCTCTCAATTGATTCTAAACTAACAAAATTTACAAGACTTAAAGTGGATGTTTTTTTTATCAGAAACCAATAATTAAAAAATAAAATATACCCGTTTGTAACCACATTCTTTATTAAAGATAAACGTATTTTTTATTTCTTTAAATATCTTTACTTTTTCCTTTTTTTTCCTTTTAAACTTTCTTTCTATTTTCCGTCTTTCTTTATTCTAAAAAGAATTATTATTTATTATATCCATGTTTACATTACTATTACGGTCTTTTCATCAATGAGATAAAACTACTATTGATAGCATCAATGGGAGAATATTTATCGAAAAGAATATGATCTATTCTTATGAAAGAAAAGTACATATGAAAACTCGTGACTCGACTTTTATAGCTGTCGTCGCCGAATCATGCCGAAACCACTGCTTTCAAGAATCCGGGTTTAAATTCAATAAAACCTGGAATTAATTCTGGCTCTGTAACGGGGACCTCTAATTTTCAACGGGAATATATATCTTATATTAGTTTTGTTGTGCCGCACGAGGATCAGGTCGGTCGTAACGGCACTGGGGTCCGTCAATCCGCGAGGAAAGGACAACACTCCAGATTTATTTTTAATACTTTTCAATGAAGACACTTTAATGGATATACTTGTTTTACAGGGTTACTTCAAATACCCTGACTTGCGGGTAGGTTGCGAGTAATACACGCACGGACTAGCCAGCCCAAGCCGCCCGAGCCGCCCGAGCAGTCGAGCAACCAAGCAGCCAAGCACAGCGGCCAACAACCGAAGCGCTGCGTTAATTGTAAGTCCGATCCAATTTAAAATTGCGAGCGCCGAAAATAAAATTCGCGAGCGACATTCACGAGTGCCGAAAATAAAATCGCGAGCGCCGAATAAAATAAATGTCGGACGGCGAACTGTACCGATATCGGATATACGCCCGCGGACATGGACCAACAAATCAAAATAAAAGATGAGCGAAAGTTCGCAAAGTACAAGCTCTAAGCCTGAGACAACCAGCATCTAAAGAGATGATCGCAAAAGCGGGTGCAAGCTATGAACCCCATGGATGCGGAGAACCTTCCATTTCTATCAGAAGGAGACATAGGGCTCTACCAGGAAAAAGACGACGATGAGAATCCAGACAGACCAAAGGCAAGGAAAAAACCCCGTCATATGCCTCAACCTACTCAAAAGATAATGGAACAACCAAAAAGAACCACACGACAGGATGACATACTAACTCTCCTCCGTGAAATAAAAGACATAATGACTGATCCATCCATAAGAGTAATAAGACTAGAAAAAAATAGGAAAAAAACAGGAAAACAGATAGAAAAGCAGGCCAAAACACAAGCCAAAAAAACCATGAAACAACCCAAAAAAAAACCTGTGAAAAAATCTTGACAAACCTTCAAGACTGTCAAAACAGGATTAGAGTAGCGGAAACAAGAATACAAAGACTCCAACAAGCAAGGAGGAATCAAGCTCTACAAGCGATACCAACTATGAAGGAGGCTCACACAGCAACACCCCACGTGATAGAAGCTCAACCGACCAAACATAAGAGCGGGAGTATAGCAATTGACTGAACCAAGATTTGCTGACCTATCGAACTAGGCCGCAATTGAATATTTATTCATTAATGTACCCAAGTGCTTATTAATAATAAATAATATAACACCATTAAGTGCTTCATTACGATATCGGCCCTTAGCGTGAGGAGGTTTCGCGCGTGTGTGAGGATCGGCACCGTCGGGCCGTTGTCCTGCCGAGCTCATGTCGCACGTCATCCGCGAACATTGTTGCACCGGGTTTGGTAAACTAATCCGTCGCATATATGGAGATCGATGAAAATCGATCGATTTATAAAAACAAGGATATATAGAGCGTCTTAAGAGGGATAAGGCCAATGAACTAGAATATGAAAAGAGTTTGAACAGAAAACATAATGTATGTATATAAATTTTTCTTGTATTTGCTATAGTTCAGTAAAACACCGGTGGGTGCTGGGACTGTCACTTTGGGGTGACCGGCCGGATTAAGAAAAATCGTTTGCATTAATTCAATGCAGGCATTTTGGCCAGAAAAAATTCTACAGAGCACGAAAAAGGCGATAGAGACGCGTATTGTAATTTATACGTAGTCCGCACCTCGGTAATATTTTATAAAACAAACCAGTCGATGTGTCGATGTGTTACCATATTCTGGAAAGGACTAACGATACACATACAGTAGAGCTTCCTTAAATTGACCCTCTGTAATGTTTGTATTCCGCCCCTCTTATCGTCAAATTTTCAAACTTTAACGTTGTGAGAATAACATACATCATCGTTGGAGCTTTCTCGTGAAATCCGCTCATCGTTCAAAAATGGATATATTATGTATAATATGTGGTGATTTCTTAATACCATCCGATGTGGCTGTCCGCACACCGTGTGAACACATATATCACGAACAATGCATCAACAGTTGGTTAAAAACGTATGTAATATTTGATATTATTAAACATTACTGCATTCTAGGCTCTTGTATGTGTTTAGTTTGATCTATGGAATTTTTGCAGATCAAAGACATGCCCACAGTGTCGGGTCAGGACCACAGAAAAACCCACCGAATATACTTTAATTTTCCAAGCGGCGCTATCGGAGAAAAAGTACAATTAGTGACGCGCATGAATGGATTAACGAGATTCCCACTGTCCCTATCTACTATCTAGCGAAACCACTGCCAAGGGAACGGACTTGGAAAAATTAACGGGGAAAGAAGACCCTGTTGAGCTTGACTCTAGTCTGGCACTGAGCGCTGGGACTGTTCCCTTTTGAAGATAGAGTCCGCATTGGTGATGTTTTATAAAACAAATGTTAACGTATTTTTAATGTAAAGTATAGTTGTATAAAGTAAAGTATAAGTACTGTTGTGAGCGTACAACGTTATAATGATTAGTTAATGTATACTTGGCAACACCGAGTTGCCTTCAATAGGTAATCCAAACTTAGCAACTAAAGTCGAATCTGAATTCCACCGAAAAACCTGACGATTGCATCGGACAATCGATCGACACCGGAACCAGGAGCGTTCAACTCCAAGACGACCAAAATCGCTGAGGCGAAGGTCAGCGCAAAGCGCTGACAACTCGGGAGCCCCCGAGTTAGCAACAGGATGTCGGTTCCGACATTATAAATACCGCCGAATTGTAAGATCGGGCGAACAGTCGCTAATCAACATCTAAGCGTATACGTGCATCTCATAATTTACCGTCACAATAACTATAAATCGTTATAATCGTTAAGCGACTCAAGTGTAACGCGAATATCGGGACTTAATAGTAATTGGGACAATTGTTAACTTGACACAAGAAATATATTTCAATTAGTTCATTTACACAGTGCGACGAGTTAATTCACAGACAAAATTCCCTTCAAATTGTATGTTGAGATTCTCCAGTTTATAGCAAATCTTAACCGTTCAACCGGACAAAACGAGAATCAAGCGCGCACCTTTCCTAAAATATTTCCGGGAACTTTATGGTGTGGACAAGGGACCATGGCACCTGAGTACAAAAAATTAGGCTCACTCGAGGACTTAGATGCTTGTTGCCGCGAACATGACAACTGCCCAGAATCGATAGCGCCGAAAAAATACGACGTAACTGGGAAGATATACAATAATCAAAGCTATACTATGTCGCTTATATATAATTAGTACTATATAATATATATAACGCAAGAGAAGCAAACAAATTTCAATAAAAAATACAATAATGTGTATTTTAAAAGAAAATGTAGCACACACACACTCACAGATAAAAAATCACTTTTTGTAAATTCTTACAGTTAGCGAAAGCATTAATACCCTGAATTGTTATGTCTCCAACTGTGCTTATGATCAACGGTGTACGAATTACTTCCAAGTCACGACACGAATTTCCTAACTCTATCAGAATTGCATCGTTCATGTCTCCCAATTCAATTTCCCGTATTTGTGGATTGTTTTGCAGTGTTTTGCAAATATGTTCTGTAGAAATTTCCAACTCCGCAAAATTGATGCATTCCAAATTATTTAGCCTCTCGAGATACAAAAATTCGCAATTTAATTCACTTAGATCCAATACTAAGAAAAATTTGCATTAGTTGTTATGCAATTTACCCGTAATCTTGACAATTATATACATATACTATATGCATATACCTTTCAAATTTTTGCATGTCCAGGAAATTCCAAAAGACAGTAGGGCGGGATTTAACTGTCCTATGTGGTATTTCCTTAGGCATAAATGCGTTAAACGCCTGCCGCAATTATCAAGAAAGTTTACGAAATCATTAACATTAAAGTAGCTTCTTGTAAGATCAAATTGTTGCAAATATTTACATCTAGGTGTAAAATAACAAAATATATCGCGCATATTTTCTTTAGATTTATATCGCATGTTCAAACGTGTAGAGTTCAGGGTCCTGTGTTAAATTTTTGAAGCGTTTATTTACGTTACTCATGAAACGCATCTACATGTATATTTTTACCTGGGCGATACTGTAAAATACATATACCCGACCGCTTTCGTTAAAGAGATTTACTTCGGTTACCCGACGGGTCTCCGACCCGGAATTCCCGAATCCTGTGCCGACCCTGAGCACCAACTCCCGGTTACGGAACAACAATACTTGAGAAAGAAATTAATTTTACATTTTACAAATAAAAGCATTGAAATTTCTGAATAAAATAATATGTAAAACTTACATTTTTTTTTGTAAAAAGTTTTAAATTTTAACTAGAAAAGGTTGTGTTATAATAAATATCTTATTAATAATAAATAATAAAAAAAACACACGTCACAGAAGACAGCGGTCTCACCGTTATGCATTGTCGTTACGTGCGAAAAAAATTTAACTCAGAACCTTTAAATAGCCAGTTAACGTAATATGCGTTCGATTGGCACTCCGTTTTATGTATTTTACCAGATTAATAATAGAAAGATATCAATTTTAGAGATATCGATTATTTATCCGATTTCCGATCAAAAGAGGACGGTTCCCAGGCCGCAGAAAAAGACGAGCAAAAAATTACACCCGGAGCCGAAAATTTTAACATATTTAACGGTAAAATCGAGAAAAGCAATTGGCATAAGTTATATTATCGAAAAAATATGAATATAAAAAATATTGAGTTGCAGAATAGTTATCGCATTAAATTTTTAGATCTCAAGATCAAAATATAAGACTGGAGATAAGACCTTCCTCTTCCACTAGAATACGAAAGAAGTTGTGAAAAGTTTGCGCGGGAGGAGAAGGGGAGTTCACTTATGTATAAACAGGCGCGAAAATCGTCGTGAAGTAATTTTTTCTTGAGCGCATCAGTTTATTTGCCGACAGCTCATTTGCTTAAGCAAAATCATACTCAAACTATTTTCGATCAAAACTCTGGCTTTTACTTATTCAAAGCCTATTAACCTTGTTAAATTCTTGTATTAATTGAGAATTAATTCACCTTTATTAAATCAAAACAACAATTGTAAGTCGACCGCGATTATCGACGTGGAACCACAGATAGTGACCCACCCGGATCACATTAGCGATGACTTGCGGTGAGCGCAAGAAGCGGTTGATAATGTTATACATATAAGAAATAGAGTGACCATTCAAATCTGAACCTATTACCTTGCTGGATACCAATCTAATTTTAGATAGAGCCAGGATAGAGCAATGTGATATTCTAAATGTTACTAGAAGGTAAATTTGTGGAGCCATTATTAAATCTTGAAGAACACTGCATTCCAATTAGAGAGCTAAGACCACATATATCGAAAACGAAAAAAAAACTATTATTTTTTGTTATACGTGACGACCACCACATATAAATTCGGCTTTAGAATCACCTTAACATTCGAAATTATTTCACTAAGTATCGTTGTATTTAGCTAGGTGAATCCGCCAAAATGAAAGCATGGACGATAATGACGGTCGCCGTTACATATTCTACAAAGGTAAGTTCTATTTCATTTCATCAATTATAATTTATACCTCAATTTTACTCAAATTATATATAAATTTATAATATTTATAAAACTTTTACAGATTGAGCATTAGAAATTTAAAAAAAACTAAAAACCTGGAAATTCTGGCCCTAATAATATCCGCCATTGCAAAGTGGTGCGGATCGTATTTTTATCATTACCACTGCAAATTGAGGTAATTTATATAATAAAGGTGATCCTAAAGTCGTTTGTAATACCTGCAAGATTAACGTTACGCCGTGCTTGAATAAGACTGTATGGTGTGATTGGTCGCTTGAGATACTGGTATGCGCCGTAGCGCTCTGCGCAGGAAGAAACGCCTGGATTGGCGGAGAGCGAGGAAGAAAAGTCAGTCGATGCTTGACGCTGGATCGAGTAGGCGTCTTACGCATCTTGTCGAGAAATAAAGTTACCTTTGCCTTATAAATACTAGAACATCGTTTTTCACCTGCCTATATCCTTTTTCCTGACATCTCCCCGTGAAGTAATTCGCGGTCAGTGCCGTAAGAACCAACGGTGCGTCAACAAAAAAATCAGAATCTTTACATACCTATGTACATTCGTATTTTAACATTTGCTTCGTATAAAATTAAATTCTACAACTTGATATTACAGACGGCTTTACCCGATAAAAACAGTCACGTCACATCCACGTCGAATCCACGTAGCAATAACGTGGATCCACGTACTGTTTTTATCGGGTAGGATCACCTTAACATACATTACATACATTACATATGTACAATAATATAAACAGATACATATAACATATGCATATACATTACAGATTTAAACGTTTACTGGCCTATTGTTTTTTCGGAACCGGCCGGGTCGTAACCGTAACGGTCACAATAATGAAGAACAGATCCTGCCATTATATCGGAATAACACACGATCTACACGACACTATAACATGACACGTTTCAATATAAATTATAATATACGCTCTCTACAGGTTTATCTGCGTCGTAATACACGTAATACGTAATGTAGATTTTTTCTTTTTTTTTTTCCCTTAGACAAAATGTAAAATTATTAATCTTCAGCCAGTCTTAGCTACGGTTGTATATACAGGTTGGATAACTCTGGTGGTGGGGTCATTAGGTATATTACATTAATATTATTATTAATATTAGAAATATTATATGATATACAGATAGAAGTGTTATATCGTTGATATACGCATAACATTTAATATTATCGGTGATTCCGGATATCCTTTGTAACCGTACTTATTGACACCAAAACT
>NW_020212306.1:0-6413 GCF_003070985.1 Temnothorax curvispinosus | reverse complement strand
CTTGACAATATATGTCAAGGTCAAGGTCATCAAAGGGTGGTTTGTTAATATAATAATTTTATTTAATCCTTGCCTTGCGGCTTAGGATGACTTCCATCAACTCTTACATAAATTTACAAACATACACATAATTTGCAAACATATAACTTTCTCTTTAACATACATATATATTATACATCACTTAGATCATTTTAACTAACTCTAATACTAATTCAACATTCTAACTGTCTTTCAATTTCCCTTCCTACTCTTCACCCTCCATCCCTTCCCTTTCCTCCGCTTCTTTTCTAACTCTTTCTATCCTTTTCATTACTTCTAGTCCTTTTCCTTCCTCTCCTAAAAATTATTTTAACTGTATCTCGCTTTTTGTCGCTTCACATTCTTTTAGTATATGCTCTATGTTCTCCTCTTCTTTTTGGCATATTCTGCACCTTCTATCTTCCTCCTCTCTCCAGTGTTGACTGCCTTTCACCTCACTTCCGCATCTGTATCTGGCTATCAGCATTCTATCCTTTTTCTTCTTCTTTCCTAGTAGATACTTTGGTAACCCCTCTGTTAAGATCTCTTTATAGCTACTATTGAACTTTGACTCGTTTATCTTTATCTGTCTCTCCTCCTTCTCCTTTTCCTCTATTCTCTTTACAAGATTCCCCACCGCTTCTCGGTCTCCCGCCTCCATTTCTCTCCTTAGCTGCTCCTTCTCCATTCCTGCCCTCTCTATCAGTTCTCTTCTCTTTTTCTCCCACTTACTTTCTTCTTTCCTTGGTCTGCTCCTCTCTAGATCTTTTATACATGCTTGAACTATTTTCTTTCCCGACTGTCTCGCCTTCTCCTCATACCTCACAGCTCTCCTTATTGCCCTTACTTTTATTTCCTTCATTTTGGTTTCTTCTGCTATTACATAATTCGGGGTTCTACTATTCAATCCTAAAATCCATTTAACATACTTTCTTTTTATCACATCTAATCTGCTTTCATATAGCCACCCCCATATTTCAGCTCCGTATAATGCCACGCTTTCTACCAGTGCCTCGAACATTTTCATCCTTCTTTCAAAATCTTCTTTAAATATTCTCTCTCCAATGCTCCATGTCCTCTTCATCGCTATTGTAGCCTTCTTCATTCTATCCTTTATATGATTCTCCGCTCCCCCATTCTTCTGTAGAATATATCCCAGATACTTTATTTCTTTGACCTCCTCTATGTTTTCTCCTCCCCATTTCCATTCTCTTTTCTTCCTTCTCCCCCTAGCTTTCTCGAACACCATTATCTTTGATTTCTCTGGACTCAAACTCAAACCCTTCCCTTCCAAATACCTCTTGAGCCTCCTCATCATTTCCTTCAATTCTTCCTCTCTCGTCGCCATTAACACTATATCATCTGCGTATGATATTGTCCAGAATTTTTCTTTCCCTATCACCAGGCCTCCTGCTTGTCCTTTTTCCATTCCTTCCTCTAAATCCATGATGTATAGGTTGAATAGGTTCGGGCTCAACGGGCATCTTTGTCTTAGTCCCTTTCCTGTCCAAAATTCCTCTGTCTTTTTATCTCTTATCTTCACTACATTTTTCGTTTCTTTGTATGTCTCCATTATTCTTCGTCTCAAATTATCTTCAATTCCTATCTTCCTCATAATTTTATTCAATTTCCTTCTATCTACTTTATCGAAAGCTGCCTTAAGATCAGCAAAGAATGCAAAAATCTTTCCACTTTTCTTACTCAGCTCCTTATTCGCTACATAGTTTACTGTGTATACTGCATCCATCGTTCCTCTATTCCTTCTAAACCCGAATTGCACTTCCCTTAACTTGGCCTCCATCTCCTTCTCCAGCCTCACATTTAAGATACTTGCATATATCTTGTACGCCGTATTCATTAAAGTAACTCCTTGGTAATTTTTTGGGTCGTTTCTCTCTCCTTTTTTATATATTGGACTAATCATGCCTTTATTCCAATCTCCCGGTATACCCTCTCCTTTCCATATTCTGTTAATTAGCTTCAGGAACTCTTCACCTACATCTTTTTGCATATATCTCCACGCCTCGTTCTCAATCCCGTCCTCTCCTGTTGCCTTTCCCATCTTCAGTTTCTTTATTACTTCAATCACCTCTTCCCTCGATATTTCTTCGGCTCCCTCTGTTGCCTCCCCTCTCGTGCCATCTTCTTCCTCCTCTTCAATGTCTAACACCACTTTTTCCTTTGTCCCTTCTAACATTTCCATGAAGTGGTCTCTCCACTCATCCATTTTTATCTCCTCGCTTATCTCCTCAGTTTTCTTTTTCCTGTATTTATTTATATACTTCCACGCTTCCGCTTCATTTTTAATGTTCCTTAACTTTTCTTCTTCCTCCCTTTCGTGCCTCCTCTTCTGCTCCTTACACCATTCCTTGCGCTCCTTTCTTTCCCTCACATATTCTTCTTTTCCGATCCTTCCCTTCTTCCAGTCCCTCATCAATCTCCTCAATCTCCTTTTTCTTTCCTTCCATTCTTTATTATACCATTCTTTTCTTCCTAATCTCCATGGTATTATCCTTTTCTTATGCTTCGTGATAGCGCTCTTTACTTTCTCTTTCATCTCCCTCCAGATGTCTTCTGTATCTATTTGTGTGCTCGACCATCCTTCACATT
Source organism: Temnothorax curvispinosus (assembly GCF_003070985.1). Classification (NCBI taxonomy): domain Eukaryota; kingdom Metazoa; phylum Arthropoda; class Insecta; order Hymenoptera; family Formicidae; genus Temnothorax; species Temnothorax curvispinosus. The sequence goes on along the minus strand of NW_020212306.1, from coordinate 3,785 downwards.
TCTCATGATATTCTTTCCTCCCTTCTTCTGTCCAGTCGCTTCTCTCTAATTCCATTTCTTTCTCCTTTCTCCCCGTCTCCAACACTCGTGGTCCAGTCAACTCCACCTCCAGCGGGACGTGATCCGATTCCGTTCTAACTCCTTCTTCAACCATACTAATTTCTTCTCCTGCTCTGTCATTCCCTAAGATATAGTCTATAACCGATGATCCCAATTCTCCTATATACGTCCATCCCCCTTCCCTTCCGAAACTCCCATTTAATATAGCCCATTCTCTCTCTTCTATTTTATCTATTAATATACGTCCTTCTCTATTTACAACTTTATCTACCGACTTTCTGGTCTCACTTCTCTTTTCTTTCTCTTCCTCCTCATTTATCGGTCCTCCTCCGCTTCCCGTCCTCGCGTTGAAATCACCTCCTACTAGCAACCATTCTTCATCTTCTTCTTGTATCCTCTCCCTTAGTGTTTCCATCGTATCCTCCATCTTTTGGCTGTACAGCGTGATTATTCTCCATTTGTTTCCATTATACTCTAATCTGCTTTCTACCACTTTGTCGCTAATCTCCCTAACCTCTATAAGTTTCAAATTCTTGTTGACTGCTGTTATTATCCCTCCCTTTGCTCTTCCTTTCCTGTGCTCCTTTTTCGCTGGTACACAATTCCAAATGAATTTATCGGACAATTTATTTTTAATCTTCCTCCATTTGTCTTCTTCCATCCATGTTTCAACTAGTCCTATCACGTCAAAATTCTCCAAATAGTCCCATGTTTCCTCACATTTATTAGCCAGTCCCGCCACGTTCCAAAAGCATATCCTTAACCCTCTTTCTTTCTTTCTCCACCTTATTTTCTTCTTCTCCCTCCTCTCTCACTCCCTCTCTCTCCCTCTCCCTATCCTCTCTATTCTCTACTCTTTCCGAAAAGCATCTCTACTTTCCAGCATTTCGGTTCTTTCATTCCATTTCCATTCGCAATTGTCTATCCATATTCTTTGATATCCTACCGTTGCTTTCTTCCCCTTTTCTCTCTCTGCTTTTACCATACTCCATAGCTGTTTTTGTATCTGCCTCTCTGTTGCCGTCAGATCGTCATCCATAAATATGTTTCTTGCTTTTCCTATCTCCCTCCTCTTTGCCATTATTTCTTTTTTATCTTCCCATCTATTGAATCTTACTAGCGTCATTTTGTATTCTCCTCGGCCAATTGCCTGCACTTCGTCTACTTCCACCTTCTTTTTAGTGACTTCTTCAAGAAATTTCTCCATCTTCTCTTTTCTTTCTCCTCCATTTTCTACTTTCATTCCTTTTATGATTATGTTGTTTTTTCTTCTTCTCCTTTCGGCTAATTCAGCGTTTCTTTCCATCTCCTTCATCTTCTTTATTAGTTCAGTGCTCTCTACCTTTTCACCTCCCCTGTTCTCCACTTTCTCCTCCAGCTGTTTTATTCTATTTTCTAAACTCGCTTTCTGCTTTTCCCAAAGCAGTTCTCTCTTTCTGTAATCCTCACACAGGTTGTGTATCTTTTTCATTAACTCTTCTTTATCCTTCTTTCTTTCTCTCTCTTGATCATCCATTTTCACTAAAATCTCTTTCAGCATTTCCACATCCATATCTCCTTCTGGTAATTCTTCAGTTTAGCTACAGCAGCACAAAAAACGATGAATTTAGGCTCATTCGACGCGTTTTTGCACGAAACGACCGAATCTGGCAGAAAAAAGTGTCGCTCTGCCCCGCGACGCGAGATATTAATCGTTAAAGTTGACAGGAATCAGGTTATGATTTCTGTCATACCGACGACATGTAGCAACACTGAACGTGCCCTGCGGCCACATGCGCATCCTTCTTTCTTTTCCTCTCATGCGCTCCTTCTTTCTTTTCCTCTCTTTTAACCTTGTTTGGCGGCGATCTTATCACCCTTTTTTCTTTGCTGAAATTTTCCAAAATTTCCTTTTCCGCTTTTTCTGCTATTTCTTTTTCTTCTTCCCTTCCTCTTTTCCTTACGTATTCTGTAATTGATCCTTGGCTTCCTGTCCTATTCCTTATTTTTGACAGCTCCTCCGCCCTCGTGGGCCTGCCTCCCGTACCTTTTTCTATCGTCCTCTTTTCTTTCTCGCTTTTCTTAAGATTAATATCTATTTTCTTGTCCTCCTCCTTCTTCTCGTCCATCCGAATTCTTTTCTCGCTTCTTATCCCTTCGGCACTTCTTTCCTCCTGTCACTCTCTTCTTTATCGACCTGCTTTCGTGCTGCTCCGACTCCGGTTTCTCCGTGCCTGTTTCCGCCTCTACCCTTAACCTCCAAATTGTCGCAGCCGCACAGAATCCCCGAATTCGTCCGTAGTTCGACTCCCTCACTGCTGACTTATATCTGCAGTCAGTCCTGCATATTTGAGAATGCAAACTACCTGAAACAAAGTCGCCCCACGGCGAAGGAACGGCAGATGAGCTCGAAAAAACACTGACCGTTTGACAGGCGTGCCTCTCTCTACTTACTCAATCCCGGAAGTCCCAAAGGGTGGTTTGTTATTCTAAATAATTACCGCAATAACTTTGCTGGCTATAATATTTTATCATTCAGGTATTGGCCTTTTTAGTCGTATGTCTCCTCCACATTCTACGATCAGTTGAAATTCTTTTGCATTCCCCATCAAGTTCTTTTCCTTTCTCCGGACCAGATATCAGGAAATATCGACGCGATATAAGACAACCTACGCGGGTTTCGCTGACCTTCATTGTTCCCTGAGTGGCCGTTGATTGGCCTTTTTAGTCCAATTTATTGTAAAGTAAAGTATGAAACGCAAATTGCATGCTGCATCTGTAAAAGCAGTCAGGAAGCGTCTTCATACCGAAGAAGTGAGACAGATTTTGGCACAAGTTAATAATGCATTAGAAGTTTTTGAGCTAGAGGACCATAATCAACATTTAGACAGGAATGATTCATCAGTTTATTCAGAGGTAGAGGAGGGTCGAAACAGCCTTTCCAGTGATGATAATGAATTAGATGATCACAATGATTGCAATGCTAATTTTGAACAAGAATCGGAGGCTGAAGCCGCTGATGTTGATTCAGATGAAGAGTTTGCAATCAATATCCAGGACCAGAATAACATTCCGTCAGCAGAGGATCCTGATAAATACCTGTTAAGGTTTTTGAAGGAATGGGTTTTTGAAAGAAGGGATGTTGCACATAGGAAAGTTGATGAGCTTCTTGCAGGACTAAGACTCCTCCATGGCTCTTTACCGAAGACTCATAAGACTTTACTGCAAACCCCACGCAGAGTTGAATTGCAACGTAATGGTGAAGGTTTAATGTGGTACAAAGGTATCATTACTAATTTAAATCAAAGGGTCACAGATGAGTACTTGCTTGAACACAAAGAAATTATTATTGATGTGAACATTGATGGTTTGGCATTATTTAGCAGCACTGATGATAATTTTTGGCCTATACTGGGTTGCCTTATAGGAGAAACTGTACCATTTATCATAGGTGTGTGGCATGGTCTTGGAAAACCAGACAGTATTAATGCTTTTTTAGCGGACTTTATTCAAGAAGTTGATGAATTAGCACTGAATGGTTATAATTTTTATGGCAGCCGCTTTTCCTTTAAAATTAGAAATTACATACTCGATGCTGTAGCACGACAATATGTAAAATGTATTTCAAACCACAATAGTACTTATGCATGTGAAAAGTACACAGTAAGAGGTGCGCGTTTTAGAAATCGTGAAATCTTTCTGGATCTCAATGCACCATTGCGCACAGATGAATCCTTTAGGAGAAA
>NW_020212305.1:661-1312 GCF_003070985.1 Temnothorax curvispinosus | reverse complement strand
CGCTATACCCGAGACCAGAACAACAACCCGAAGAAAGAAGTGATCAAGCCGGGATATCGACTGGACAAAAGTACGCCGAAACCGGAGAACCGCGGCGGAAATTTAGCGGCCATAACGGCCAAAGAAGCGAATTACGAGAGCAACTTGGACGTAGCAGCGGAGAGTGCCGATTCGAACGAGACGGACAAGGAGTGCTGTATCATCACGCGGAAACTCGGGGAGGAAGGACGGCGAAGAAAGGAGCAACCCGACAATGACGGGAAGCACGTCAACAACACGAAAAAACTCGGGAATGACGGGGAGACGGCAGCTGAGGAGACCGTCACAATGCACGTGATGTACAGGGACCCAGACAAGACGCACGTCTCGTTAAGCTCGAGCGCCGAGCGAGACGGGAGTTACGCGGCGAGGGCGCGAGAAAGGAAAGGGCCAAATCGGGGAACGGTATCGCGAACGAAAGACGGCGAAACACGGTGCGCGAGTTGTCGTGGGGAGGTGCTACGAGTGACGTCATCGAAACCGGATGGACCGATGAGATCGAGAGACTACCGCGCGGGCCGGAAAACGCGAACGACAAGGGCGCGCGAGCGCGTCGAAGGAAGGGAGTAGTGTATATAGGCCGGTTCAGACTCGGGAGCTCCGAGGGGGGGA
>NW_020212305.1:0-651 GCF_003070985.1 Temnothorax curvispinosus | reverse complement strand
CGCTATACCCGAGACCAGAACAACAACCCGAAGAAAGAAGTGATCAAGCCGGGATATCGACTGGACAAAAGTACGCCGAAACCGGAGAACCGCGGCGGAAATTTAGCGGCCATAACGGCCAAAGAAGCGAATTACGAGAGCAACTTGGACGTAGCAGCGGAGAGTGCCGATTCGAACGAGACGGACAAGGAGTGCTGTATCATCACGCGGAAACTCGGGGAGGAAGGACGGCGAAGAAAGGAGCAACCCGACAATGACGGGAAGCACGTCAACAACACGAAAAAACTCGGGAATGACGGGGAGACGGCAGCTGAGGAGACCGTCACAATGCACGTGATGTACAGGGACCCAGACAAGACGCACGTCTCGTTAAGCTCGAGCGCCGAGCGAGACGGGAGTTACGCGGCGAGGGCGCGAGAAAGGAAAGGGCCAAATCGGGGAACGGTATCGCGAACGAAAGACGGCGAAACACGGTGCGCGAGTTGTCGTGGGGAGGTGCTACGAGTGACGTCATCGAAACCGGATGGACCGATGAGATCGAGAGACTACCGCGCGGGCCGGAAAACGCGAACGACAAGGGCGCGCGAGCGCGTCGAAGGAAGGGAGTAGTGTATATAGGCCGGTTCAGACTCGGGAGCTCCGAGGGGGGGA
>NW_020212304.1:0-4888 GCF_003070985.1 Temnothorax curvispinosus | reverse complement strand
TTCCCATTCACTTCTCTTAATACCTTCTCTATCCTCCTTTTCAGACCCTGCCACTCCTCTTCTACTCCCCTTCTGGAATTTGCTTATCCCCCACTAACTTTTTAAATTATTTCCTGCCTTCCTCCGACCAATCTCCTCTCTCACTTCCGCCCTTCCCCCTTCCTTTTACCCAAACCGTCCTTCACCCTTTCTACCCACGCCGTCACTGACTGGTGGTCTGAGTCGACCTTCGCTTCCACCACTACCCGTTCTATCCTCTCCCTTGTCCTCCTGTCCCCCAACACGCAGTCAATCACCGACTCCCCTCTCCTCCCTGTATACGTCCATTCTCCCTCCTCATCTTCTCTAATTCCTCCGTTAAAAATCGCCCATCCATGCTCCTCCAAAAATCTGCATAACTTTCTTTCCTCCCCGTTTACCTTGCCATCTTTCGTTCTTCTTTCCCCTTCTCCCCTTTTTTCCTCTCCCTCTTCTACGAATCCCCCCTCAATCCCCGTCCTTGCGTTAAAATTTCCCCTATCAGCACCCTCACTCCCGTCTCTATCTCCTCCACCCATTACTTTAGGTCTTCCAATTTCCTGTCCATATCTTATTCATATACACTCCTACTATGTTCCACCACTTCTTCCCTAACCTCACCTTTATCGATAGCATCCCTTCTTTATCTTTTTTCGTCTTTCCTTTTTCTATTTTGACCCCTACCCTCACCGCTACTATTATTCCTCCTACCGCCCTTCCCTTCCGATTCTTCCTCCCTGCTTTCTGACTTCCCACACGTAACCTCTCGGCAGCCTTTCCTTTATTTTTTCTCATCCCTTACCATCCACCCACTTCTCACATAACACCATTACATCCCATTCCTCCAGCTCCTTCCAAAACTCTTTATCTTTATTTGTTAATCCCGCCACATTCCAAAAAGCCACCTTATATATTCTCCTTATCTCCTCTCTCTCTCTCTCTCCTCTCTCCCTCCTCTACCTTTTTCTCTCCAAATCTCCTTTCTAATTCCTCCCTCTTATCCTTCTCATTCTCTACTCTTCTTTCATCCACCCGTTCCCTCTTTCTTTTCTACTCAACCTACTTTTGCACTTCCTCTCTTTTGCTTTCCTTCCCTTTCCCTTGCCCTGCTTCTCAACACCACCCTCTACTATCCCTAAGCACATCTCTTACCTTATCCCACACCCACCACTCCCCCTCTATCCATACCTCTCCCTGCCCTATCCGTACCCTCTCCTCTTGCCTTCCATGCAACTTGATTTACCCTCCATTTTCTTCCCATGTCAAATCTTTCTCTATCCAAGTACTTTTGTCTCTCAATTTCCACTTATTTCTCATTATTCTTGATTTCTCTTTCTCACTTCCTACTCTTACTACTGCCATATCTCTCTTCTCTTTCCTTCCCGCATCTATTTTTCTAATCTCTTCTATCTTAACCTCTAAGCCTATCTTTTTCATCATTTCCTCTACTTCCCCCTTTATTTCTCCCGTATCTTTTTTCACTCCTTTTATCAAAATATTTCTCTTCCTTTCTTCCCTCTCCTTCACTTTACACCTCCTTTCCAGCCTTTCCACCCTCTCCTTCCAATCAGACTTCTCCCTCCCCCTCCCTTTTTCCTCCTCCGCTTCTTTCTGCACCTTTTCCTCCATCACGAACTTCTCCCTTTAACTCTATTTGCAATTCCTTCAATTTTCCTTCCAAATCTTCTATTCTATTCTTAAACTCTTCTCTCTCCCTTCTCCATTTCTTCTCTCTCTCCTGTAGTTCGTTCCTTATCTTCTCAACTTCTTCCACCATTGCCTCCTTTTGCCCCTTCGCCACCTCTCTTAATTCCTCTCTCACTCCCCTTAACCCCTCCCTCAGCTCTTATCCTAATTCTCTCAACAACCCTTTTATATCTATATTTCCCCCCCCTGGTGGCGTTCTCACTATCTTCCTGCTTTTCTTGAAAAAGTCCTCGCTCCCTTTCCCAAACGCTCCTTCTTCCTTCTCCTATCCCTCTTCCTCTTGAAAAGGTCGTCTATATTCCCCGTACTGCTTACTGCTTCCCCGCGTATCTCTTTCCCCAATTCTATGGCCGTACTGCTTCCCCGTGTTATTCCCGAACTCCCCAGAATTTCCTAGCTCTTTACCCTAGCGCTCTATACTCTTTCCCTTCTACGTCTGTCTCTCTAACCTCAACCTTCCTGTTTCTCTTCAGCCTCTACGGGCTCTCTCTCTGAACCCTCCGCACTTCCTCCATTCTCACACCTTCCCTCTCCCACACTGTGCTCGCCCCTCGCTTACCACACACTCTCTCTCGCTCTACCTCTCACACTCGCACTCCGTTATTTGCTTACAAAATCTGTCGTCTCACATCTAACCAATCGGAAACGGAAGTCCCACATTTATTATTCCATTATCCCTCCTTTTCTTTTCCTTCTTCTGTTCTTTCTAACTCTTCACTATCTCATCTTCTATCCTTCCACTTAGAATCTCCTTAAGGCTTTCATACATAAAATGCCGCAAGGACGTAAAACGTAAGCGTAAGAAAATTGATCAATCCCGATCGAGTATTTTCCCCTGGGATTACGAACAGCACAATAAGTACTTGATTGGGATTGGTCGATTTTCTTACGCTTATGTTTTACGTCCTTACGCGATTTTATGTGTGAAGGCCTTTACATTTTTAATGTTTCCCACCGCCATCCTTCTTATTTCTCCCACCCCCCCCCCCCTATAATTTCCCTTATTTCTTTTCTTTATTTACTAAAAGATAATCTATTAGTACAATCTTACCTTCCCTTTTGTATGTTTACTTTTTTCTCTCATTTCCCGTCACATTCCGTTAAATAAATTATTATTATTATTTTTAGATAATTTAATTAATTTATGTAATTAAATTAAATCGATTTAATTCCGGAGAGTTCCAAAGTTTTAATGTTCCAACAATAGCTGTGTTTCAAGTCCGACAAAAAATCGGTGCGCAGTTAAATAAGTTGAAAAAATATATGTATACATACACACAGAAATTAATATTAGGCTGTCAAAAATCTAAGCTTGGACCGTATAGCATTTTATTCTAATTTGATTATATATAGTAACGAACGGTTCTATTTCTCTTATTGTTATGATTATTTTGTTATTATTATTTTTTATAATAATTTTAGTTTATTGCCCATTATAAGCATATTGTATATATATTTTTTCAATTTTTTCTAATATGCATATTTTTTTAAGTTACAAAAAATGCAATGTGTATAAATAAAATCTAATTAATATTTATTGATTTACGCAATCTAAATTCAAACCAATTTCGATCTGACAATACAAATTAAAATTAATTATGAAAGAGAAACCACAATAAAACCAAGTACATTTCTGAAATATTTTTGAGCAAAATTAATATTTCTTTTTTTAGCTTTTTATAACATTAAATAAGATATTTATAATACCATAGGATTATTAAACAAATAAATTACTAATAAATTATTGATTATTAATAGATGAAATCCATATTTTTAATGTAAAATATATAACTTTAGATTAGATTATGACATAAGAACTTGTACAGTTGAATCTTCTCCTATTCTTCCTGTTCCAGTAACGTCTCCATCAACCCCCGACATCCCACTTTCTTATCCTTTCCCAAACCCTTCCTGTTTTCCCTTCACTCCCGCTACATTCCAAAAGCCTATCTTTAGGCTTCCTTCCTGTTCCTTCTCCTCCTTTCTCCTGCATTCTTTTCTTCCCCATTACCCTCTTTTTCCTCTTTTTCACTTTTTACTTTCCACACTCTACTCTCTCTCTTTCCCCCTTCCCTCAGCCTCACTACTCTCTCTTCCTCCCTACTCACCCTCTTCTCTCCGCCCGCCCCTTCCATCGTTTCTCCTTCCTCCTCACTACCTTTCTATTTTATTTTTCCGTCTTCCTCTCTTCTACTCTTTCCCTTCTTCTCTGTTTTTTTTTCTCCACCTCCTTTTTTTACTTTTTTCTCTCATTTCCCCTTCCATCTATCAAGACTTTTTTTTCCTCATTCCAACTCCACCACTTCCCCTCTATCCAAATCTTTCCGTACTTTACCCAATCTCTCCTCCTATTCCTTCTCTCCTTCTCAGCTATCCTCTCCAGGCTCCATTGCATTTTTCTTTGATCTTTCCTTCAAGGTCATGTCATTCTTTATTCTTTTCATCCTCCCTTTTAACACATTCTTCTTCTTCATACCTCTCTTTTTCTTACTCTATCTTTTAACCTGACTAAAACCATATTCTCTTTCCCCGTCTTTCTTCCTATCTCTTTTACCTCCTTTATTCCTCCCTCCTCCCCCATCTCTAGCCATAGCTTCTCTACTGCTTTCTTTCGCCTTCCCTCCTCTACCTCCACTCCTTTAACTACTACACTCCTCCTTTTGTCTCTCTCTTCTAACTCTCTTTACCTTTCTAGCTCTCTTACCTTCGCTTCCATTACTTTATCTCTTTTTCCTATCTCCCACTTTCTTTCCTCTTCCACTTCTGCCCTTCCTTCCTCTCATCTCTCCATCTTTTAACTAATAAATTTATATATTAGTTAACTTCTTTATATACACTACCGGTCATTAATTTCAAAATATCTCTATATTTGTTAATTTCTCTGTAAAGGATGAACATGATACATGTGTTTTGTACAGAAATGAATACATTTGCTGTTATAAACACTTTCAACATTTGCACGTATTGCATTTTTATATATTATATATATAAAAATGCGATGCATGCAAGTGAAATGTTTATAACAGCTAGTGCATTCATTTCTGTGCAAAACACGTATCATGATGTTCATCCTTTACAGAGAAATCAACGAATCTGTTATATTGAAATTAATGAGTGGTAGTGCATATAAAGAAGTTAACTAATATATAAATTTAAATATATA
>NW_020212303.1:0-16217 GCF_003070985.1 Temnothorax curvispinosus | reverse complement strand
TACCCCGGTAGCAGAAGCCTTTCTAGAAGCTTGCAAGGAGTTAGGATATCCACTTGTAGATTACAACGGAAAGAACGAAATAGGATTCTCATATCCGCAGACCACGATCATAAACGGCACTCGCATGAGCAGCAATAGGGCGTATTTGAAACCCGCGCGCGATCGCAACAATCTTCGCGTAACTCTTGAGAGCAAAGTGACAAAAGTGTTGATCGATCCTAGTACAAATCGAGCAGTCGGCGTAGAATTCGTCAAATATAATCAAACTATACGTGTGTTCGCGAACAAAGAAGTGATTCTAAGTGCAGGTACCATCGGATCATCTCAATTGTTGATGCTTTCGGGTATCGGACCAGCGAAACATCTTACCAAACTAGGTATAAACGTAGTCCAAGATGCGCCTGTCGGCGAGAACCTTATGGATCACCTAACTTTCTTCGGATTAACGTGGACAATAAACGCATCGATAAGTTTAATAATACCCGAAATGGTTAACCCTGTTAATCCATACCTAACGGATTTTTTAATAAACCGAACGGGACCGCTCACAATTCCAGGTGGATGCGAGGCCCTCGGTTTCGTAAACACAAAACGACCAGAAAAATATGACGATCTACCGGATATCGAACTATTATTCGCTGGTGGTACAATTAAAGAAGATTATATTATTCCAAAAATGATCAATTTGAACAAATATATACGTCAGGAATGGGCCAAATACGCTGACACGTATGGTTGGAGCCTTGGGATAGTAGTGTTGAAACCAAAAAGTCGTGGACGGATAACGTTATTGGCTAATGACATTAATGTTAAACCAGAGATCGTACCGAATTATTTCGATGACCCAGACGATATGAAGACAATGATTGCTGGGATTAGAACTGCGTTAAGTATTGGTCGGACAAAGACGATGCAAGCGTTCGATTCTCAATTGTTGAACATTACTTATACGGAATGCAACAATTACGAATATGACTCTGATGCTTATTGGGCATGCGCGATAAGGATAATGTCTTCCACGCTTTTTCATTATTCTGGGACTTGTAAAATGGGACCAAGAGGAGATCCAACTGCTGTCGTTGATCCTAAATTAAAGGTATTTTTCTTTAATTCACTAGGATATTTGCGCGGAAGTATAATAAGTAATGTAATGTGCAAATGTACATCCTGATTTGTGAGTTCGTATACAATATATTGCAGGTGATCGGTATTCAAGGATTACGAGTGGCAGATGCGTCCATTATGCCCGAAATTGTATCGGCCCACACAAATATACCTGTTTTTATGATTGCTGAGAAGGCGGCAGATATGATCAAGGAAGAATGGGGTTATTTAAAGAAGTCACGATAGAGGTAAACTTTTATAAAGTACAATAATTATATTATTGTGCTATATTTTTTTAGTACCGCCTTACGATTGTGGTAATAGTACAAACACGTAAATTCATTGTATTATTCGAAGTATACCTTTTGAAAAGGAATTGAACTAAAAGAGTTAGTTCGAGTATTGGTCGATTTAGTTTAGAAAAATGTAAGAGTAAAATAATATTCAAGAAAATGGAAAAGTTACATATTAATTCTGATAGAATTAGTTCAAATTTTTAAACGTTAAAAAAATATTTTTGGAAAGATAAACAATGCAAATGTGTGCGTGTAATTCGCAAAAAAAGTTTTTTAGGACAAATGAGAAATTATACTTATTAGAGAAAAATCACTTCATAGAAAGGTCTTGAAATTTAATCAAACTTTAATACTGTTCCATTTCCGTAATTTAATTAATTCTGTTGCTGTATTATGTTTATTTCATATCTTGAATAGCTAATCGCGTAATATGTGTATCCTTACAGTTTGATAAATATTAAATTTTTTATTTTATATATACAGGATGCCCCGTAAAGACTGTAACAACACCTAAACGATTCAGACGAAAATTCTAATACCAAAATGTCGAGACTATGATAGTTTTTTAATATAAGCATTTAAAATTAATGAATTAAAATTCGCACGCTATGTGTGATACAATACATAGTGCTAAAGCCGAAAACAGATTATTATTCCTCTTGTTAATAACGGTTACAAATAAGATGTTATTATTCTTAATCTTAAATTCATAAGACATCCTGTACATATATTATAGAATAATTAATTTCTTAAGTCAGTTCCAGACCAAATAAACAGCGCAAACGGACACAAATAAACGATTCATGAATAACGCTGCAAATACAAATTAATCCAAATATATTGGAAAACTCATTCTCCTCTTGTCATTACATCAAAAGAAAAACGCATGTAAAGTCTAATTAAAAGAAAATCGTAACATTCACACTATTATCTAAGCATTCTATATTTTGGGAGCTTTCCAGCAAGCGACAAAGGTCGACATTAACGTCATTCTATCTTTCCTTTTTGACAATGAGTAACAAAGACAAAACGGCACTTGTGTCGCTTGCTGAAAAGCTCCCTTTATAGTTTAAAATAATCGGCAAGTATTTTTTGCAAATATTTTGCAAGGTTTTAAAATTCTTAATATTTTATAAGTTTCTTTCTACTATCACATTGTATTTCTTCTTAGTTATTTTCATAAACTAAAACAAAATTAAAATTATTTTAGTGAATTCTATAAAAAAATACTATTTTATTAAATTACATAAAATATTTTATGTAATTCTCACAGATATATTAAAATATTATATATATATGTATTGTATATAACATAAAATTTGTATATAGAATAATGTGTAAGTATGCCGACAGTCGATGGATACCTATTATAACGATCGTAGTCTTCATAGTTCAACTTATATAATATCACAACAAATTCATTGTATATATAATATTCATTACATATATAATATTTCAATAAAATTAATATCTTATTTATATTCATACAATATTGTTGTTTACACCGAAGTACAACAAGTATTGTTTATATCGAAGATCAGGACTTCGCCGCGCGCGATGTCAGTACTTCTGTATGATCTTCTAGACAAATAATGCGAAATGTAAAATAATCTAACATTAGTGTAAAAATTAAAAAAATTAAACACTATATTGCAGTATATTAAACGTTGTAAAAGGTTGGGTACGTCCCTCAAAAACGCCATTTTGTAATTCCTCGGAATCGAAATAAATGTTACTACTACTATTGCAGTATATTCAAATAACAATAAACATTACACACATTCAGACCGAACAATAATTACCGAATAATAATTTAATTATGAACCTTTAACACTTGCCAAACTGTTAAAATAAAAAAATTACTGTACTATTATACGAAATAAGATCCATTTTTGAAAAGTCATTAATCGTTAGAAAAAAAATGATTTTTGTACATGGAATAAAATTTGCGTTTACTATCCAAAAAATTGTACTATGCTGATTCATAATATTGCACTATATTATAGTATAAGAGAACTACATATTAAACATTACAAAAAAACATTAAAAATAAAAGAATTGATTTATCATATTTATGTGTAAATGTGACTTTCATCGATTTTGCATTATACATCTTGTATCTGTTTCGACAGCAGCTAACAAAACGTACCTTAAAAATATACAAAAATCATTATTGAAAAAATAATAGTAATTACAATTTTTTGTAAGAAATATTTTCAGTAATTTCAATTATTTTAAATAGTTTTATTCAGCAAAAATTGCATTTTTATTTATGAATTAAATAGCGACATGATCTCTTCTTTCTCTCGACACTACAGGCATATTTTATATTATATACCACATTAAACAAAACACGCATCCTAGAACAGAACCTCCAGTCAAGTTTTGAATTTTACAATATCTCATAAGACATAAAAAAAAGTTGTTTTATCATTATATAAAAAAATATTGCATGCAATAAAGTCAGACGTTTCATAAGATGACCCCACGAATCATGCTGGAAAGAAATCGATGTACGTAAATATGACCTACATGACTGAGACAAAACACAAGAATGCTCACAAAAGCATGAGATATCGGTCGATGAAAATTAAAAGGCATATTCTCTAGAAAGTTCAGTTTATTATTTAATCGAAAATCAGATATCAGAATCAATTCGACAACATGGACCAAATAAATAACGTATAATAAAAGATTAACAATTTAGAAGATCTAACGTTAAAAAAGTAAAATATTAAAACATTACATTGAAAATTAAAAAACTTCTATCAAATATGAGATTACGCAATAGGTTAATTTTTCACATTATTATCGGCACAATTCCTGCGCCGTTAAAATAAGTTGCCCATTATGACATAAATATTAATCAAAAGGTAAGTCATACAATTAATAATTCAGAAAAACCAATGTTGCAAGAGCAAAATATTAACATACATGATAAATTTAAAAAAGACTCCTGCCAAATGTGAAATAGTGCAATAGTCATTCATTTCTTTAGTCTGGAGGACAGAATAGCCATTTATTTCTCTTTGTCGTGATATTAATACAATCTTACGAATTCTTTGGAGGGGACACAAGCATATAAAACTATATACACATAGAATCTAAAATTGTTCAGTTAAATTTTATGAAGCCTCTACTATAGTCGCGAAAAGTGACAGCTATATAAGGTGTAAACTTAAAAGGCCAGATATATCGAACGACCAGGCACATTTCCTGTTATTACACATCATTCAACATATTTAAAGGCCAATTATTATTCAAATATGCTAAACAAGATTCCGAGTCTCTTCCACGTTCTCAGTATCGGCACTATAATCAACTCGTTACATGGACACCCATACTACAACAGTCTTCATGGCAATAGTAATAACGGATGGACGATACAAAAATTACTAAGCTCAACTATTGACTTCTTGAAGCAGAATCGACAGTATGTAGAACAAGAATTACCGGATATGACACCCCAGTTTGGAGACAGATACGATTTTATAGTGATCGGCGCTGGTACGGCTGGTGCAACTCTAGCCGCAAGACTAAGTGAGATACCTCAAAACAAAGTGCTGCTGATTGAAGCTGGTTTCCATGAAAACCTCTTTATGGACATCCCACTGTTCGCTCCTCTTCTCCAGACGAATAACAACGTCAATTGGCGCTATCGGACCAAGTCATCCGACAAGTACTGTCGTGGCATGAAAGATAATAGTTGCCATTGGCCGAGTGGAAAAGTAGTCGGTGGCAATAGTGTGCTAAATTTTATGATAGCAACTAGAGGAGGCGCCGAAGATTACGATCGCTGGGCCGAGATGGGAAACGAAGGCTGGGCATATCAGGACGTTCTCAAGTATTTCAAAAAGCTGGAAACAATGGATATTCCAGAGCTAAAATCGGATATTGACTATCATGGTACCAATGGACCAGTACATATCGCATACCCGCCATTTCGTACTCCGTTAGCAGAGGCCTTTCTAGAAGCTGGCAAGGAGCTAGGATATCCACTAGTAGATTACAACGGAAAAAACGAAATAGGATTCTCATATCTGCAAAGCACAATCATGAATGGCGTTCGCATGAGTAGCAATAGAGCGTACTTACATCCCGTGCACGATCGTAACAATCTCCATATAACTCTTCAGAGCACGGTGACAAAAGTGCTGATCGATCGTATCACAAATCAAGCAATCGGCGTAGAGTTCGTCAAGAATAAGCAAACAATACGTGTGTTCACGAATAAAGAAGTAATTTTATGTGCGGGAACCATTGGATCATCAAAGTTATTGATGCTCTCCGGCATCGGACCAGCGAAACATCTTGTAGAACTGGGCATAAACGTCGTCCAAGATGCGCCAGTCGGCGAAAACCTTATGGACCACTTAATCTTCTACGGAATAACATACGTAACAAACGCAGCGGTCGGTTTCCAGTTCTTCGATCTGATAAATCCTATTAATTCGCATATATCGGACTTTATAATAAATCGAATTGGACCGTTAACGCTTCCGGGCGGGAGCGAGGCCCTCGGTTTCGTCAACACAAAACACCCAGAAAAGCAGAGCGATTTACCAGACATTGAATTATTGTTCATCGGTTTAACAATGAAAGATTTTCTGTTTCCAAGGTTATTAGAACTTAAAGATTCCATAATTCAGGAATGGGAGAAATACAGTAACAGCAATGGCTGGACTGTTTTACCAGTATTGTTGAAACCTAAAAGTCGTGGTAGGATAACATTGTTGGCTAACGACGTTAATGTTAAACCAGAGATCGTGCCGAATTATTTCGATGATCCAGACGACGTCAGGACAATGATTGCTGGGATTAGAACTGCATTAAGTATTGGTCGGACAAAGGCGATGCAGGCGCTCGATTCTCAGTTTTTAAACATTACTTATACTGAATGCAACAATTATAAATATGACTCTGACGCTTATTGGGAATGCGCAATAAGGATTCTCTCAATGACACTTTATCACACTTGCGGCACTTGTAAAATGGGACCTAGGGGAGATCCGACTGCTGTCGTCGATCCCAGATTAAAGGTATTTGTTTGTAAAAACATAATAAAATATTCATGCAAAATATCATAATAAGCAGCATGTACATACTTTATGAATTCATATGTAATATTTTAATAGGTTATTGGTATTGAAGGATTACGAGTAGCAGATGCGTCCATTATGCCCGAAATTATATCGGCGCACATAAACATTCCTGTATATATGATCGCCGAAAAAGCAGCAGATATGATCAAAGAAGACTGGGGTTACTTGGAAAAGTCATAATTATAATAAACTTTTATGAAGTAATTGCATTAATTTATTATTTCTTACTCACATACATGTTTACTTTATAATTACGACGATAATATAAATGCTTATATTTGATGTACTATTTGTGAGGTATCTTTCAAAAAGCAATTGTATTTAAGAAATAATTCGATTATTAGTTAATTAATTTATTCAAATTTGAAAAGTAGCTGTGTAAGTGTAAGGAACAGAGAATATTCAAGAAAATAAAAAGTATTAATTCTTTTTTATAAACTTTTATTTTTAAAAATTAACGAAGTCTTCTCCAAAGATATGACAATGCAAATATGTATAATTTGCAAATATATATATAATTTGGCAAGAAACCACTTTTGATTTAAATTGAAGTATACAAAGTATATTGAAGGAAAATTACACATAAAAACTCAATTATTTAAATAGAAACCATATAAAAGGGCTCTTGAAATCTAATTAAACTTCAATATTGTTTCTTGCCTGCAATTCACTTGATCTTTACTCTATTTATATTTACTTTACATCTTAAATAGTTGTGTGGTACGTAATATATTCTTACAGTTTGATAAATGTTAAGTGTTAATATCTGTGAGCAATTTTGTTAATTAAAAACGGATTTAATGGATTTGACGGCACGCTCGAAACACGCAATTATTCATATATATATATAAAGACTATTTAATTTTTACTTATCCAAATATAAACCAAATAAACAACGGAATAGTAATATCAATGCCTGCAGACAATTGTAGCGTTACAATTACCCCCTTGTAATTGCTTGCTTGTTTTTACCACACAGAGATAAATTGCCTCATTGTCAAAAATTGAATCGCGGTGCGAACAGAGCACTTCCTGACCTCAAATCTCAATAAACTATTTTTTTTACTTTCAGGGATCTTATATATTGTCCTCGCACTCGTACCTTTTGGCACAAAACCCAGGAAAAACTACTAAAATTTTAAACGCATATATTTCACAGAGAAAAATATTTATTTACATTCATTATTTCTATTATATTTATTTCATGGAAACATATTGTTTAACAAAAAAAATACGATTGTTTGAAACAATATGTTTCGACGATGATAACATTTTCTTTGATTACACGAAATATTACTCAGGAAGACAGAATTACTTCCTGCGATAGATTGAAATAAAACATTTCTTTGTATAAAAATGATATAGGTGAAACCGAGGCTATCTGTCTACGAGGGCTATGTGTCCACAGTACTGCTATCTCAAGTTTTAAGAAACAGATGTCTCTACCATTGTAACAAGTAATTGAAAAATGCCCTACGTAAGATATTTAAAAATTATTTGTTTTCTTGCGATCCCTTTCGCAGACGCTATATACGTTAAAAGAAAAGCGAAAACAATTATTCACATTTTTCGACGATCGAAAAATTTGCTGTGCGACAGTAGTTTAATTCAAATTAAAGTAAGCAATTCATAATATTATCAATTAATATATAGTTATCAGGTGTGTGTGTGTGTGTGTGAGAAGCGTCAAATCTTAATTCCGCATTATCTAAAATTGGCAACATGTTAAAGACTGAAAAACGTGGTCGGGGCTATCTGTCCTGTTTTTGATGGGTCAATGAGTCCACACTTCATTGACGAATTGTTCTTTTATAAATAGATAATGGTGCGTAACTACAAAAGAAAGACTTTCCTTAAGACGGATAAGGTAGACATATCTAATAAAATTATATTTAGAGCGATTAAAAGAATAAAAATTGAGCGAGAATCTTTTCGTAAAAACAGCGTTAGACTTTGGAATAAATGTTCGGGCTCTCACTCGCTACTCGCTACTGTAAAAAAACGACCTACGAGACTTGTCCACTTAAGGAGATTCGGTTGCTTCATCGGGGGGAGTAGTGGGACGCGGGGGTTCTGGCAAACAGCGCACTAGCGTTTGAAGTAGTGGGAGTGAGCAGACGAAAAATCAAACAATTTATTCTTTAATAATTAATTTTTCCACGGTATGTGGAAAATGTGCGGTAACCTTCCCCTTTCTTTCACTTATTTATTTGTAAATTATTAAGTTACATGTGCATATTTTTTTTCCCTTATCATTTGCATTTTTTCTTGCAGTGTGCAATATGACATTTCCCGTAAGAACCTATGTTAAAAAGTACAATTTTTGGAGATTGTTTTCAAAACGAGACGGTAACAAATTCCCTAAAAATTTACATAATTCTATTTTGCATTCCAGAACAACATATTAACATTTCATGAAACTGGCTGCATTTTTTGTAGCGACGAAACTTCCTTAAAAAATTCGCCTCTTTAGAGTGTTAAAAGATCAACGATTCTAATTATGCTTTTTTTTTAATAGCAAGGTTGAAAGGTTATACCATTAAAATTTTAGTCAAATATCTTTATTAGTTTTTTAGTAAACTTGAAAAAAGCGTAAATTGTAGGCACATAGCCCCAGTCCCCTCTAAAATATGTTTGACTGAAATAAGAGTGTTACTATTTACAACTAATTTATTGCTTGGAATAACCATTGTTAAATTTGATTAAGAATCCAGAAGTAATAGCAAAAAATGTAAGGTTTTTATTAACATATAGATATATGCGCCTCAGTGGTCGAATTGGTACGACGCCCTATACGGAATGGGGAGGTTCCAAGTTCGAACCCTGACTGACAATGAGGTAATATTTTTTGCAATAAAATTTAATAATTTAATTTAATAAAAAGAATATTTATGGTCAAAACAGTCTTGACGATTAATTAGTTTTTTTGGTTCGAGACAAAACAGGATACGGATCGAGGCAATCGCTCGGCGAGAAAGTTAGCCTATTTCGTCCGGCTTGAACGCTACGGCAAGAGCGACGTGATAATCGATAAACCAATCATCTTACTGCGTTTTCAAAGAAGCAAAATTGTTGCTTGCCAAGTGCGAACGTGAAAACCATTAGGTAAGTAAAGAAGAAGTGTGAACGTGAAGTGTTTGAGAGTTTCTGACGGGGCTGGCCGACGTTTGTGTGTGTGCGATCGCTCACTCACGGATATTTTCTAGTCGCGCACCGTTTTCGTATTTCGTTTAATCTTTCGACACTGACCGTATCGGTCCGAGACAAGGAGGATCAAGTGCCATAAGCCTTCCGCGCTTTGCTTCAGTTCAGCCATCAGCATTGTGTAGGCACACACGTCGTGCTCAAGTCATCTTCAGTTTTTTCGAGTGCTAACATCGGAAAAGTAGTTTGGTTCGTTCGTTTCCAAAAAAAGATTTCGTTAAAGTTTGATTTAAAACGAGTGTTTTAAACAATATTGCTTCATTTTTAGAAGCATGTGGCTTATCACATACCAATAGTACAATACTTTGACTGAAATAATAAAATTGTTTTATTTAACAAAAATAATTTAAATAAAATATTTAAATACTTTGACTGAAATAATAAAATAGTATAAGTTAAACATTCAATAAAAAAAAACATTCACTTTTTATCGAGAAAATATTTATTTTAAGGTAAAAATAGATTTTATTTGAAAAATCCAACAATTGCATTTTATAGTTTAAACATTGGTTTGGTTGGACTATTCCAATGCATTTTCTTTGAAACGGAATTTTAAGAAAATTTGTTAAATCTAAAAAAATATTTATCTTTGTGTTCAAGTATGCGCTGCTATGTCCTGCTGAACAAAACAATTCTGGATCTCGAATCTCAACTAACTATTTTTTCTTACTTTCAGAGATCTTAAATATTGTCCTTGCACTTGCACCGTTTGGCACAAAACACAGAAAAAATCTAAGAATTTTTAATTTCGTACACTGCTCAAAAAAATGATATAGGAGATCAGGTTTTGCTCGTTTTTAAACTGTAATTACTCAGCGAATAATTAACGTAAAAAAAAATTGAAAACAGATTTTACAGGGCAAACTCTCTACTATAAGGTGCTTTTTTGTTCAATTTTTATCCAGTTTAATACTCAAAGACGTGATCAGCTTTGAATAAGGACGTATTTGAGATATCCAAAGTCTTGAAATTTGCAGTCTTCCGCTGCCTAACAAAAAAATTGGCGAACATAATTATTGATATTATCTCAAAGTACGGATTCTTTCAAATAAAGAAAAAAAACTTGCCCTACGCCGATTATTTAGCCAGATATCATTTAAAGTACTTCTGTTTTTTTTATGATTTCAGTACTATACCGCCGACATTTGCGTAACTCGATGTGCACTGCGGGGAGCTTGCTTATAGTAGAGAGTTTGCCCTGTAAAACTCTTTTCAAAAATTTTTTTACGCTAATTATTTGCTGAGTAATTACAGTTTAAAAATGGGCAAAAATTTACTGAGAAAAAATAGTCCTCTAATTTTTTTGAGCAGTTATATACAAATACGCGCTGCTACTTCCGGTTGAACAAGGCACTTCCGGACCTCGAATCTCAACAAACTATCTTTTTTTACTTTCAAGGATCTTAAAGATTGCCCTCGCACTTGTATCTCTTGACACAAAACGCAGGAAGAACCACTAACGGTATTTAATTACATATATTCAAGTACGCGCTGCTACTTCCGACTGAACGAGACACTTCCGAACCTCAAATCTCAATAAACTATTTTTTTTACTTTCAGGGATCTTAAATATTGCCCTTACACTTGTATCTTTTGGAACAAAACGCATGTTAATTTTCGCTCCAAGAACGCGCCAAACTTCAACTATATACGTGGCTACAAAAATATGCAATAAAAAATAAGGGGTCTAAATTAAAAAATTTGAAGCGACCCTGACTTGACCTTAACGACTCCACAAAAAGTCTAACACCAGTCAGTAAATATATCTTCTTAAATCCTACAACTTTTGTCTAAAACATTTCTTCCAAAAATGATATTTTTTCCGTGATAATTCAATGTTTCGATCTTTTTATTACACCCTGCATAAAGCGCACACTTAAAATTACAGGCCAGATATATATGACGAGCATCTAAGCATACTTTCTATCATTGCACATTATTCCATATAATTCAAAAGCAAATTATTATTTAAATATGACGAACAAGATTCGGAGTGTCCTTTACGTTCTCAGTATCAGTACCATAATCAACTCGTTACATGGGCACCCATACTACAGTAGTCTTCATGGCAATAGTAATAACGGATGGACGTTGCTAAAATTACTAAGCTCAACTACTGATTTCTTGAAGCAGAATCGACAATATGTAGAACAAGAATTACCGGATATGACACCCCAGTTTGGGGACAGATACGATTTTATAGTGATCGGCGCTGGTACAGCTGGAGCAACCATAGCCGCAAGACTAAGCGAAGTGCCACAAATTAAAGTACTGCTGATCGAAGCTGGTTCCCGTGAAAACCTCTTTATGGATATCCCAGTATTCGCTATCGTCCTCCAGACAAACAATAAAATAAATTCGAACTATCGGACCAAATCATCCAACAAGTACTGTCGGGGCATGAAAAATAATAGTTGCCATTGGTCGAGTGGAAAAGTAGTCGGTGGCAGTAGCGTGCTAAATTTTATGATAGCAAGTAGAGGCGGCGCCGAAGATTACGATCGCTGGGCCGAGATGGGAAACGAAGGCTGGGCATATCAGGACGTTCTCCAGTACTTCAAAAAACTGGAAACAATGGATATTCCAGAGCTGAAATCGGATATTGACTATCATGGTACCAATGGACCAGTACATATCGCATACCCGTCATTTCATACCCCGTTGGCAGAGGCATTTCTAGAAGCTGGCAAGGAGCTAGGATATCCACTAGTAGATTACAACGGAAAGAACAAAATAGGATTCTCATATCTGCAAAGCACAATCATGAATGGCACTCGCATAAGTAGCAATAGGGCATACTTGCATCCCGTGCACGGTCGCACCAATCTTCACTTGACTCGTGAGAGTACGGTGACAAAAGTGCTAATCGATCGTATTACAAATCGAGCCATCGGCGTAGAATTCGTCAAGAATAACCAAAGAATACGTGTGTTCGCGAACAAAGAAGTGATTCTATGTGCAGGTGCCATTGGATCACCGCAATTATTAATGCTCTCCGGCATCGGACCAGCGAAACATCTTTCCGAACTAGGCATAAACGTAATTCAAGATGCGCCAGTCGGCGATAACCTCATGGACCATCCAGTCTTCTTTGGATTGTCATTTACAACAAACGCAGTGGTCAGTTTACAGTTCTTCGATCTGATAAATCCTATTAATCCGCATATATTGGACTTTATAATAAATCGAACTGGATTATTTACGATTCCGGGCGGGTGCGAGGCCCTCGGTTTCGTCAACACAAAACACCCAGAAAAAAATAATAATTTACCAGACATCGAATTATTATTTACTGGTGGTACAACTAAAGATATTATTTTCCCAAGGATATTGGAATTTAATGATCCTATAACTCAGGAATGGGATAAGTACAGTGGCAGCAATGGCTGGACCGTTTTACCAATACTGTTGAAACCTAAAAGTCGCGGTAGAATAACATTGTTAGCTAACGACGTTAATGTTAAACCAGAGATTGTGCCAAATTATTTCGATGATCCAGACGACGTCAGGACAATGATTGCTGGGATTAGAACTGCATTAAGTATTGGTCGGACAAAGGCGATGCAGGCGCTCGATTCTCAGTTTTTAAACATTACTTATACTGAATGCAACAATTACGAATATGACTCCGACGTTTATTGGGAATGCGCAATAAGGATTCTCTCAACGACACTTTATCACTACTGCGGCAGTTGTAAAATGGGACCTAGGGGAGATCCAACTGCTGTCGTCGATCCCAAATTAAAGGTATTTGTTTGTAAATACGTATTAGAATATTTATGCGGGATATCATAATCAGCAGTGTGCTTTATAAATTCATATGTAATATTTTGCAGGTTATTGGCATTGAAGGATTACGAGTAGCAGATGCGTCCATTATGCCCGAAATTATATCGGCGCACATAAACATTCCTGTTTATATGATCGCCGAAAAAACGGCAGATATGATAAAAAAAGATTGGGGTTACTTGGAAAAGTCATAATTATAATAAACTTTTATGAAGTAATTTTATTATTTTTTACTCACATGCATATTTACTTTGTAATAACGACGATAATATAAATGCTCATATTTGATACATTATTTGTATCATTTAAAAAGAAATTGTATTTAAAAAGATATTCAAGTATTAGTTTATTTCAAAAATTCAAATCACTAGTAATTTTACTTATTACATGGGCACACGTACTATAACAGTAATTACAACAATAATATCAGCGGATCAAAGTTGTTGAAATTACTAAAATTAGCTATTGGAGTGAATAATGTCTTGAAACAAAATCAACATTATTCAAATCAAGAAATACTGGACAAGACACCGCAGTTCGGACATACTTTTGATTTTATAATAATTGGCGCCGGTACGGCTGGAGCAACCATAGCCGCAAGACACTCCTCAAATCAAGATACTGCTGATCGAAACTGGTTTCCACGAGAACTTCTTTATGGATATCTCGGTGTATACTCACATCCTGCAGTTCAACATCAATTGGAACTATCGAACCAAATCGTCCAACAGCTATTGTCGTGGCATGAAAGGTAACAGATGCTTTTGGCAAAAGAGAAAAGTAGCCGGTGGCAATAGCGTCAGAGTTTCTAGTTATTTAATTAACTACAGAATACACAGAATCCAACATCATAAATTTTGCTTAACTTTTTAAATTCATAATTATATAATGTTTATCATAAAAGAGCTGAATCACTGCTAATTATCCTCTGAAACTCAAGGTGTAATAAATATTAAATAGAAATTGAACAGTGCTTATATATCCGTTATTAATTTATTAAATACTTATTATATCTGTTATTATTAGATTTAGTTAATCATTATATATAGGGATTTATATTTTCTTTCATCATTATATTGTGTAGCGTTATAAATATTTAGTAACGTCTATACATTATAATAATAAGTAAGCCTTAAACAAAACTTTTCGTTCAATGAATTCGTGACTCGAATATCGAGTAGGAAAAATATATCAGTATTACGTGACACTGACAATAATCACTTGAAAGTCATTATTTTGCTGTGATTAAAAGATGATTTGCGATAAAGTTACAAGTTATTTGATAATATCACGACCATCGACCTATATGGACTGCGCGATCCCTTCTTTACTCGTATATGAAACACGTCCTAAAATATGGCGTATGTGCGACCAATCTCTCTCTTTTCAACCAATATTACGGTGTTGGATAGAAAGAGATGGATATTGGCCGTAATCGCGTGCTGACCTTGCTGTCCTTCTTACACAATGATGTACGCTTTCGACTTGCGTCGCGCAGTCCATACTATAGGTCGATGATCGCGATAATGAGTCTGGCCTTGGATCGAGTTATGTTGACTGATGAACTGGCAACTAAATCAAAATATGTATCGAAGAAATACATAAAATGACACGAAATTTCGTTTGAACATGCGTGGAAATTTAAACAGGAACCTATGATAAGATTCAACTCGGAGGAATTCGACTGGGAGATTAATGACAGATACAATGTCCTACTTTATCATACGTCTACATTCGTACTGACCTGATATTTGTATAACAAATACATCTTAATGCAAGCACATATAACGGGCAGTTAAGCACACACTTCTTTATTATTGCGTATTGTTCTTTCACTGTTCAAACCCTATCTCGATATGATGAGAAAAGTGACGTACTTTCTTCGTGTTCTTACTTTAAGTGCCATAATCGGCCTATTACAGTCTCAAAGACAATCGCCGTCGAATTGGTATCGTAGACTTTATGACAACAATACGAGCGGATCAAAATTGATAGACTTGAGCATTGGAACATTGAATTTCTTGAAGCAAAACCAACGTTTTCGAAGTCAAAAAGTATTGCATTTAACACTGCAAGATGGAGATACGTTTGATTTCATTGTGATTGGTGCCGGCACGGCCGGCGCTGCAATATCAGCGAGGCTGAGTGAAAATCCTCACATCAAAATATTACTGATCGAAGCTGGATCCAACGACAGCTTCTTCACGAACATTCCTATGATGGCTCCCATCTTATCTCTAAACAACAAGATCAATTGGAAGTACAAAACTAAGCCATCCAATAAGTATTGTCTTGGTATGAATGATAACAGTTGCGCTTGGTCGGCGGGAAAAGTAATCGGCGGCAGTAGCGTGCTAAATTTTATGATAGCAACTAGAGGCGGCGCCGAAGATTACGATCGATGGGCCGAGATGGGAAACGAAGGCTGGGCATACAACGACGTTCTCAAATATTTTAAAAAGCTGGAAACAATAGATATCCCGGAGCTGAAATCGGATATTCTCTACCATGGTACCGATGGACCAGTACATATCACGCACCCGTCATTTCATACCCCGTTGGCAGAGGCATTTCTAGAAGCCGGCAAGGAGCTGGGATATCCACTAGTAGATTACAACGGGAAGAACGAAATAGGATTCTCATATTTGCAGACCACGATCATGAACGGCACTCGTATGAGCAGCAATAGGGCATATTTGAAGCCCGCGCGAGATCGCAACAA
>NW_020212302.1:0-1954 GCF_003070985.1 Temnothorax curvispinosus | reverse complement strand
TTATTATCTGTGAACAACTAAATTTTTTTGTTATTATTATTATAACTTTTCTCTAAAGTGTAATTTTCAGATCTCAAGACGAATATAAACTTTAGCAGAGGCCCTTGTACTTTTTTGACTAATATGTCTGTCTTCAAATATGGCGTTCCAATGAGAATCTCTTAAGGTTGTATGACCCGTAAAATCTCTGCCAAAAGTTTAAGAAACGTAACATAAAGCTAATTAACATATTTAAGAAGATATTCTTTACTGGAAAGTAATATTTATATTAATATTTTATTAAAATAACGGTTGCCTGTGTTTTTAAGAGCTATAGAGACATTTTTATGCATATTTTCTCGTATGTAAACTTTCACTTTTAATGATTTTTAGAAAGACTGTACCTGACTTGCAACTGACACAAACGAAAATCTGAAAGTGTGAAAATCTTTAAAAAGTAACAAAACATAGTAATTACTGTTTAAAAATACTAATAAAATTATATTACGTTATTTATTTACGTCATTTATTAATAAATTAAATACAATAGCTCTCATAAAAAAAGTATTTTGATCGCGACAACGTCGCATTTTCTGTAAGTTGGTAGCATTGATCTCACTCGACATTAGCTGCGTGAACGCGAAGTGTGCTTCGAGCACGTAATATACAGACGCATCGTTTGAGGTTAGTTTTCGCTTTCGCTACGAAAATGCCAAAAGTTAAGGTGGAAGCACATAAAATTGCAGGAGCCATGACCAGAATGCAGAAACCATATGCGCATACGCTGTGGTATCTGTAGAGCTCTACAAATACCATAACGCATGCGCATATGGCTTCTGCATTCTGCTCAAGGCTCCTGCAATTTTATGTGCTTCCACCTTAAAACGTTACATTTGCCATGGAATTGTTACAATCATCTGGTGTGGTTTCAACTCGTGTCTTCAAATTACGTTTCCCAGTATTTGTCTGTGCTAACCGTTGATTGTACACTTTTTCAGTGACAACTTTTCCTTTCCACATGTAACGTTTTACTTTTGGCATTTTCGTAGCGCAAGCGAAAACTAACCTCAAACGATGCGTCTGTATATTACACGTGCTCGGAGCACACTTTCGATACACAGGAGGCTCTATTGGAAAAAGTAACGGATCTCTGTAGTATTTGTTATCCTTTACGGAGAGTGACGAAGAGAGAGGTTCTAATGTGACGTCATAGTGCGCTGTTGCCGGCTCTCTGTACTTACGAGTTCAGCGAGACCGAGCGAGACTGTTCTCTGTTTGCTTTTTATTCAATATTTCAGAAAATATCCTCGAAGTCATAATTTTTTTGGTTCTAATTTGTTTGTAAGATGTTTATTAATATTTCTGCAAAGTTTTAAAAAGATGCCATATTTTCTTCGATATTAATTTCTCAAATAAAATTGAAAAAATAGTGAAACTTGATGAATTCCCATAAAAGCCCATGTTAAATTCAAAGTGTTATAACTTTTGAACGGGCCTCGCAAACTTGTTCAAACTTGGCACAATGCTTTATTATTATAATACTCATCATCTGACAAAGTTTGAAGAATTTGGAATTTTTTCTTCTAAGGGGTCATACAACCTTGGGCCTCGCTCGCTGGACCGGACTACTCGCCTCGATCTTCCCTCTCGGACGCTAACTGCCGCAGCTTTCCCTTTCCTGGCGGTGAACTCTCCGTGGTGATCTGACTCTCGCTCGGTTGGTCTCCAGAACAGGCGCCGCAACGATCAATCCGTCAAGAAAGAGATAGCGGACTCGACACATTCGAAGAAACGCATGCAAGTGCGGCCATGACACCTAACGAGTGAGGAAGGAGGTGGGGGCTCTTTGAAAGTGGCGACTCGCGCGTTGCGCCATCTAATGTGAAACGATCGTGCGTTGTAAAACCCGAAAAGAACTCGAGCGCAATATCTGAACAAATTATTTAATTTTTAATAAGTCCAATTCAGGCACACA
>NW_020212301.1:0-6758 GCF_003070985.1 Temnothorax curvispinosus | reverse complement strand
CTTTCCTAACATTGAAATATTTTCTTATATAAGAAGAAAATATTTTTATATGTAAGTGATGGTATCTCGTGTTTATGGTAATTGGATTTATTTTCTGCGAAAAAGAAGCCATTTTTTATGTGCTATAAATTGTGAAGAA
Organism: Temnothorax curvispinosus; assembly: GCF_003070985.1. Lineage (NCBI taxonomy): Eukaryota > Metazoa > Arthropoda > Insecta > Hymenoptera > Formicidae > Temnothorax > Temnothorax curvispinosus. The sequence continues at coordinate 6,619 of NW_020212301.1, read as the reverse complement.
ATATATAAAGTCTGCGATATTATCACGTAGCTGTTAACCATTATTTTCACAAATATTATATTATTTTTATTTTCTTTTTTATACAAAAAATTAAGGATTAAACGGATAGAAAGATATTCGTAACTTGATATATGTTGTCGAGATGTTTCGAGTTTCGAGATGTTCCTTGTCTTAATGTTTGGTGGTTCTGAAAAGAACCGATTGTTTTGCTTGGTCCTGGAGCGAATTTTAATAATTCGTTCAGTAATCACTTCTTTCGATAATATGATCTATCGTGCACTAACATATAGCGTTTTCGATTTTCGATTTGTTGACTCGACCCGACTCGGATCAGATTAAAAGATCGGAAAAATGATAATGAAATATTAAAATCTGCCACGATAATGCTAAGAATCTTTGATCGATGTTAAGGAACGCTTTCTGTTATGATAGTTTAGAGTCATCAAGTTTCAAACCGAACTTTTGATCTGACCGAATCCGGTCGAATCAACAAACAAAAGACGCTAATACGTGGCGATCGTCTTTTGTCTAATGACGTTAAACAAAAGCTCTGCGCATAGTTGCCTCAATCAGCATATTGTCTCGCGACTCGGTGCAGTAATGTTGAGCGAAATCCAGCGCGGCCGTATTATCGGTTTGTGGGAAGGAGACGTAAGTCTCGAAGAGATTTGCACCATAATTCCCTGTTCGGATAAGACGGCAAGAAAGTGGATTCGTGCGTGGCAAGAAGGTGGTGAAGAAGCTCTGCGTGATCATCGTAAGCATAATCACAGACCACGGAAAACAACTGTGGAAGAAAATAATGCTTTAGTCAACCAGGTAGATTTACAGCCTTTTTTTCCGGTATCAAATGCCATTAACGACTTGGAGTTACCGATTTCTCGATGGACAGCACGACGACGTTTACATGAAGCCCATGTTCACTGTCGTCGTGCTGCACGAAAAATCGCGCTTACGCAAAGACATCGCGAAAATCGCGTTGCTTTTGCGCGTCAAGAGCTAATGACATCTGCGGAAGAATGGGATGTCACTATCCGGACGGACGAAAAAGTCTTTTGTTCTGCAGTTGATCGGCGTGATCGTGTTTGGCGACCCGATAATCGCAGGTTTGATCCGAGGTATGTCATTCCTCAAGAGCGAAGTGGGCGCATCACTTGTGCAATGTGGGGATGGATGAGTGCGTATGGTCCTGGTGAACTAATTGAAATATCGCCACATATGAATAGTGAGGAATATATCGATATTTTGGGAAACGTTCTGCTTCCGAGCGTCCGAAATATATTCCCGGCAAAAGATGTACCGAGATTTCGATTAGTTCAGGACAATTCTGCAGTTCATACTTCCCGCATTGTGCGAAGACGGTTCGAACAACATCCAGAGATTGTGGTTCTTGATTGGCCAGCTAAATCCCCGGATCTCAATTTGATTGAGAATGTGTGGGCGAAAATTGTGAATACGTGGGATCCTGGCCATGAAAGAACCAAACAAGCTCTGTTTGAGCACGCGAGGAATGAATGGGAAGCACTTCGAGGCAAACCTGAGTTCTTCACCAATCTTCGTCAGTCCATCGATCGACGACTGCATTAGGTGATCGGGAGAAATGGTTACTGGACGGATTATTAAAATTCGCTCCAGGGCCAAGCAAAACAATCGGTTCTTTTCAGAACCACCAAATATTAAGACAAGGAACACCTCAGCAACATCCAATCGGTTTTTTTTAGAACCACCAAATCGGTTCTTTTCAGAACCACCAAACATTAAGACAAGGAACATCTCGAAACTCGAAACATCTCGACAACATATATCAAGTTACGAATATCTTTCTATCCGTTTAATCCTTAATTTTTTGTATAAAAAAAAAAATAAAAATAATATAATATTTGCGAAAATAATGGTTAACAGCTACGTGATAATATCGCAGACTTTATATATTTTTTTACAATTTATAGCACATAAAAAATGGCTTCCTTTTCGCAGAAAATAAATCCAATTACTATAAACACGAAATACCATCACTTACATATAAAAATATTTTCTTTCTATATAAGAAAATATTTCAATGTTAGGAAAGACATTTTGTAAAAAGCAAAAATAGATAAAAATCGCATTATAAACTTAATGTTCAAATTCGAAGAATCTAGGAATTCAAAAAATATTACAAAATAGATTTTGTATCCGATTAATCCTTAATTTAAATAATTTAATTTTAATATAAAAAAATAAGACGTGTTATTGCTCGTCGAAAGCAAAAGCTAAGTAATGTTACAGCCGATATTTCGAGCAATGTTAATTAATTACGGTATTAAAATAAGAAGCTATATATACATTTTGAATTGTAATTATCGAGCCAACGTTTCGACTTACTTGGTCTTCCTCAGGGCATTACATTCAAACTTACAAGTAATATAAATAAAAATAATAATAACTGTTAGAGTTTGCTTTATCAACACTGAAAATTATAGTCATCGCCGATGAACGATTACGACACGCAAAAGACATAAGGTCAAAGCCAACATCGAATTAAACGCCGTCACAGGCCACATAATTACAATAATTGTTACTTATTGCAATAAATCCTGATCTGAGTTGCAGTTGACGGAGATGCTAATTTCGTATATTTTTTGTTAATTTCGTATGTTTTTCTGTATATTTTAAAAGGTTCTTGACGCAACACCGATCTCTACTTCCATTTAATATCGGACATGACAATTTCCGACGTTGAGCATGGCTGATACCAGGATCATACAGAGGATTGCCCCTTTTAAAATATACGGAAAATGCACGAAATTAGCATCTCCGTCAGCTGCAACTCAGATCAGGATTTATTGTAATCGGTAACAATTATTGTAATTATGTGGCCTGTGCCGGCGTTTAATTCGAAGTTGGCTTTGACCTTATTTCTTTTGCGTGTCGTAATTGTTCCATCGGCGATGACTATAATTTTCAGTGTTGATAATGTGAACTTCAACAGTTATTATTATTTTTATTTATATCACTTGTAAGTTTGAATGTAATGCCCTGAGAAAGACTAAGTAGGTCGAAACGTTGACTCGATAATTATAATTCAAAATGTATTATAGCTTTTTATTAATACCCTAATATTGCTCGGAATATCGGCCGTAACATTACTTAGCTTTTAATTTTAATATTTCATTTACTTATAAATAAGATACGGAAGATAATGCGACATCGTAAAAATTATAAAATATCGCGAAACAATTTTTCATATAATTACATATGCATTACGTATACAATAGAATAATTATAGGTAATAATGTTGTAATTATAATTATCATATTATCTGTAATTATATTATTCCAGTAAACACATACTTAGTCGGTGGAATAATAGTTGCAGATGCATAATAATACAATTATAATTACATATTCACCTATGATTGTTATATTGTATGTAATACGTATTAATTGTGTGCATCAAATTGTATTAAAAAATTTTTTTTAATCAAATGCACGCGCGAGCAATACAGCGTGACTGACCATTTTTACGCGTTCGCGGTTCTGTATTTGAACCTTTTATCGACCGTGACGGTAACGTAGCGCGCTCGCCTGCACCGCTCTGCACCGTAGCTCACCGGGTAACGGAACTCATTAATGCTCCTCACTGTACAAACGATTCCGAAACAGCACCCGTTTGCGGATTTAAAATATATCTAAGAACGGCAAAGATAACTCTTACCCTAAAATCTGATTTTTATTGCATATTTTTATGCGACTCATCTTATTTTGAAAATTCCCGTACAATCACCCCTTTAAAACTACAAACGAAACTACCGGCGATACAAACACGTACAAACGATTCCGAAACAGCACCCGTTTGCAGATTTAAAATATCTCCAAGAACGGCGAAGATAACTTTACCGTAAACTTTACCGTAAAATATCATTTTTATTGCATATTTTCATGCGACTCATCTTATTTTGAAAATTCCCGTACAATCACCCCTTTAAAACTACAAACGAAACTAGCGGCGATACAAACACGTACAAACGATTCTGAAACAGCACCCGTTTGCGGATTTAAAATATCTCTAAGAACGGCAAAGACAACTCTTACCCTAAAATCTGATTTTTATTGCATATTTTTATGCAACTCATCTCATTTTGAAAATTCCCGTACAATCACTTCTTTAAAACTACAAACGAAACTACCGGCGATACAAACACGTACAAACGATTCCGAAACAGCACCCGTTTGCGGATTTAAAATATCTCTAAGAACGGCGAAGATAACTCTTACTGTAAAATCTGTATATTCATATAAATATCTCGTTATTTTATTGCAAAGTGTTATTAAAAATGTGCAAATTAATATGAAAATTATCAACTTTAAAATATTTCTATATAAAAATGTATTCTGTCCCGCGACAAAGTATTCACTGGATCTCACGTCATTCGGTACCCCGTTATAAAAAATTAATTATCACTCACCGACCAGATGCGCAACGGGCGGAGTTAGTCAGGCACGTAGCTCCGATGATTCTGTAACACAAAAACGAAAGATTCAAATTAAAGAGCCGCTCAAAATGACCAATGTTTCAAAAAATAATTTTTACACGCGTCTAATTCGTCTTTTAATTAGATTTACTAATGTAATTATTTATTTTCTGGGAAAAATCTTTACGAGAATAAACTTTTATAATATTTTAGATGGTTTTACTTTCTCAAATTATTTCTTACTTATCCGAGATAAATCGGCCCGAATAAATGGAAAAGAACTATTAATTTTAAGATAACAAATAAAATACTTACCCCAATGTTGCTCCGCCGGGGCCCGATGCCTCCGCCAGGCCTCCTTCTCCTCCTCTCAGAATGGGGTTGTCAGGCCTCATCCTCCTTCTGTTGCACAGGACACTCACGGAACCGCTGTTCAATATTTCGCGATCGAGTACGAAGTAACTGTAATACGACGATCGCGACACTTTCGTACAGATACTCCTGGGGGCTTATTACGGTTCTCGGATTGGGTGAAAGTGACGAAAGTGAGTAGTTCACCCAAGTACCGTTGATCTCACCTAATAAAAATACGAAATTATTCGCGTGAGCGGGCTCGACACGAAATTTCTAGGTGAAAAGGTGAAATATATGTTCTGTGGGTGAAATCAAACAAGAGTGACGAGGAAAAAAGACTGTTCGTTACAAGTTACAATGGATAATTTAATAATCGCGTTATTTATGCAACAACATCGAGATAATACAATGCTGAGAATACGAAGGAGATTACGGGACGCCTCAGATCCATTTAGTATTCCGGAAAGTGAATTCCGTAGTCTTTACAGGTAAATGCAATTTTTCATACTTTTGGAGGTTACATTTTTTTAAAACTCACGTTTACAGTGAAAATTGAAAATACAGTCAAATAAAATGAGCACATAGTAAACTTCTTTATAATTTTTCAGATTATCCAGGGAAGCTGTGCGAGTGCTGATAGAAGATGTACGACCTCTACTACCATTCACAAAACGACGTCATGCAGTTCCTATTGAATTACAGGTATTGAAGTTATCATTACAAAGTAATATAATGATTTATTTTTTCTTATTGAAAACTTATTTATTGTGGCAATAATTTTTTGTTACAGGTTCTAATTGCGTTGAATTTTATAGCTTCTGGTTCATATCAAAAGCGAGTTGGTCAAGATTATTTATCGTGTGTAAGTCAACCAACAGTTAGCAAGATTCTACGCAATATAGTCAATGCTTTGAATATTTTAATGAATGACTGGATTCAATTTCCAATCGAAGATGCAGAAATTCAGCATATTAAAGAAACGTAAGTTTAATACATTTATTCTATAATAGAGTAACAATGAATCTCTCTCTCTCACAACCATAATAAGAGCCCAGGGAGCCTTAATTGTACAGTGAATACATTTTATTTTAATGTTGCAGTTTTTGGGCACGTAAACAATTTCCTGGTGTTATTGGAGCAATAGATGGAACCCATATAGCGATTGTTCCACCAAATGCAGAGAGGGAGCACCTCTATATTAACCGAAAATTATATCATTCGTTGAATGTTCTTATTGTATGTATAACATTACCTCTATAATGTACAAAAATTATTATATACAATAGAGTAAATTATAAAATAAGTAAGAAAATTGTAATTATGTATTAATTTATACTACACGATTAATTCTATAAAGTAATTAAATATATTTATAAATTTATAGGTATCGGATTACGAGGGTAAAATTTTGACCCTAAATGCTGCACATGGTGGAAGAACACACGATGCTAGAGTTTGGAGAGCATCTCGTATATCTAATCATCTGCAAGAGATGTACGCTGCAGGACGAAGAGATGCTTGGCTTTTAGGTGACAGGACATTTAGATGACAGTGTGGTTTTTCTTGTTCCAGTCTCGGCAACAATACTTTTCTATGTATAATAAACTGTATATATCTTTTGTTTGCAGGTGATAGTGCTTATCCGTTGTTCCCATATTTGATGACACCTAAGCTGAATGAACCTGAAGATACACCATCAGCAAGATACACGCAGTGTCATGTCCGAGCTCGTTCTTGTGTGGAACGATGCATAGGTGTCTTAAAGGGGAGGTGGCGATGCCTCAGAAAGGAGAGAGCTCTCCATTATACACC
>NW_020212300.1:0-1057 GCF_003070985.1 Temnothorax curvispinosus | reverse complement strand
CGGCATTTGCCAGTCCATGCCCGGTAAATACGGCCAATAATCGGCTAGCTCCGTAGTTAACAATGCTACCGGCATCCCGTGCACATTACCGCTCTCACTGGTTTTGTTAGTATTTAAATCAGCGTGAGCATCCACCCACACCACCGCCACATCCTGCCTTTCCTATAAAAAAAAAGTGTAACGTTCGGATTTAACGACTCATTGATTCTTCTATGAAAATATTTCCATTTTGCACACCTTGACATGTCCATCGATTGTACCGATGCTCAAGCTATGATCACCACCGATCGTTAATGCCTGTCTGCCGTCGCGTAACACTTGCCGAATTTGTTCGGATAAACTACTCATACAACTGGCCACATGACCCAAATGTGACATATTTTTTACGTCATCTATATTGTTTGCACTGTAGAACACATTGCCATAATCTCGCACGTCCAACTCTTTTTTTTATGAAATAAATATAAATTACGTTAACTTACGTACTTATATATAGGGGTTTTGTAATATATTTATATTTATAAAAAAGATAAACATCGCACATTGTTGCAGATTTACCTAATATTTTCAATTCGTCTACCAATCTTGCTGCTCTAATCGCCTCAGGTCCATGAGCTACTCCTTCCTTTTTCTGTAAAATTTATTGTTTTTATAACATAATACGCTTAATATTCTTTTCTTAATATATCTATTACTTCCATGAAGCTTTATTTCAGACATGTGCAGTATTGAAATTGTTTACTATTCTCTTTCGCATATTTTACATTTACCTGTCCTTTGTCAAAAGGTACTCCGATTATACCAACTTTTTCGCTGTAATAGCGAATGCCTAATTTACTAGAAATTGTACGAGCTTTAGTCAGCACATTCATTTTGAACTATGTTCTTTTCCTTACTGTCGAGTTATTTGCGATTACACATGAGAAACTAATCTGTTCTTTGACCTATAACTGCAGTCCGATATGGAAATCTTATTGACCCTATAAGATGGAGTAAAAAGACCACCAATGATAAATATGAGTAGTAGATACAAGTGTGTGTATATATATACACACAC
>NW_020212299.1:0-1078 GCF_003070985.1 Temnothorax curvispinosus | reverse complement strand
TACATATATACATATATATATATATATATATATATATATATATATAAAATGTATATATATGTATATATATCCCTTCGCCCGCATAGGTGGGTCGTTTTCGTCCGGGCGAAAATCAAATGTAGTTGTAACTTTTGAAAACGGGTAGAGAGGGCGCCACTGCGCATCCGTAAAAAAAGTTATGATAAACGAGGTTGTCGGCGAAGCACTTCATTTCAAAATAATTGCATGCAATATTTTTTTTATGAAAGATACGTTTTTCCCTTCAATTGTTTTTTATTCATTTCGATATCTTTATTTGTCTTAAAGTTATGATTTTTTGAGTAAAAGATGATTTTACAAGTTGTAGTTGTAGTTGCTCCATTTTTTTAATACAAATTATGTGAAAAAATTAAGGGCCACTTCGACCAACGCCGATTAACTTCAATCGATGGTTAACTCAATCAGCAGTGTCACCAACAACAAGATATTTGTCGTTGTGTATGTCGTTCTTAACCAATTTTTTCAAATATTATACTATTCTGTTTAATTTGAATAAAAGTGTTTCGATTTTTATTTAAAATATCTACGAAAACGTGTTTATGTATGTACAAAGCTGCGGATATCGCGGCCGACGACTCGCTTGAAGCGAGCGCGCGCTCCCGAGCGCGTGACGTAGCGACCACACGTTCTCGCAACGTGAACTCACCGCGAGCCCAGAAGCCTGCCCCGACGCTCGCCCAATTACAAGCGCGCGCCGTGTTAAAACCGTAATTTTGGCAAACGCTCATTCGCGCAATTGTCTCTGGCCTTCTAGAAGGTTCATTAACGGCAAGAAATACCCCTCCCTGTACGGGGAACCTTCTGGAAGGTCAGAACCGATAAAAGAACCCGACGGAGCGAAGCTCGTGGCAGTCTTTCGCTAGAATTCCGCATTAGCCGTTTCTTAGATTCATCTTACTGTAATTAATAGAGTGCATAGTTGTAATAATAGTTGTGTTACCTTTCTTTTATTAAATGTTACACTGAACAATCAGAACTTATTTCTTACGGACATTCCTCCATTCCTCGCGATTCAATTGAATTGATAAATTCAAGAACA
>NW_020212298.1:17457-17897 GCF_003070985.1 Temnothorax curvispinosus | reverse complement strand
AATTAACAATGTATCCGAATTTCAACTCGCGTATTGTTGCTAACACTCGATTGTATTTGGCAATTAATTGCCCCTCGCTGTTGTTAAAACGAGTAATTTTACGCGATAGTACGCGGGAGTTCTCGGTTGTTAAGTATAACGCGTATGCCGATCGTACAGAGTGTGATACGTGTATTCGCCACGGCTATACCCGAGAGACTGCCTCGAGCGGTCGCTCTCGCTTGGGCTCCCCACTTATGCCGGATCGTTCCCACTCCTCGGAACTTTCTCGATCGTCTATTGTTCGCGGCCGGCACATCTGGCGCGATCATGCGAAAACACGATGATTTTCACTACCCTCTCGCGTGCCCTTTTGCGCATCTTTGCCCGTTCTAGAAGGTTTCCGTGGAAATTTCCACGCGCAACGCAGTGCGAGAACCTTCCTTCCTCGGTACCGCTGC
>NW_020212298.1:0-17357 GCF_003070985.1 Temnothorax curvispinosus | reverse complement strand
GAACTTGTCTGACTTTGACGCCGACCCCCTGGGAGGGTGTCCCAGGTCTTAGTAAGACCGTCGGCTGGATAAGTTTCTGGCGAAAATGCGTTTCGCCGGGATTTTGCCGGACACTAGCGCCGACCCCCTGCTCCTCTGGTCCTGGCGAGTCCGTCGGACCTCTCTTTCCCTGGAGAAATTACGTTTCACGGGGATTTTCACCGGATCATGGCGCGCACCCCCTGGAGCTGTGTCCCAGGTCCTCGGATGACGTTTCAGCCTGGTTGTTCCTGGAGAAGATGGTTTTTTCCAAGAACTTGGTGTTTCCTTGGCGTCCACCTTATGGACGCGTGTACCGGGTCCGAGGGATGATCCTCCATGCCCCCGATACGGGTTATCGCCGTAACTCTATATCGGCGTTCCGCTTAAACGCGCTTATCATCGTACGCTCATTGTCGCTTAATCTGTATCGACAACCGCTAAATTATATAAGACCTTTTTGATCGGCGGTAAGTCAAAATATCAACTAAACGTGGTTGTGTACCGGTCGGCCGGATATGATTCTAAATTAAAATTACGCGCGGTCTTTACCGTCTTGCCGAGCCTATATTTTGATGATACGCAAAATCTAAATGTAATTGGCCGTACGGGCTGTCAACGCAACTTAATTCTCAATCTCTTACGAGTCGTAAAGCTATACCGTTAATATGATCTCAAGGAAACTAAATAACCGTGAATGTTTTTATCGATAAATGAGAAAACCAAAAATAAAATAAATTTGTATATATTTGTCTCCGAGTGCCTTCTTCGACATCGGATTCTTATATCTAGATAAAGAAATAGCCATATGGGCTTAACGCCATTTTGTGTTCAAAGCAAGAAATCACCATATGGGCCTGATGCGGTCTTATTAAATAGAAAATGGAAAACCCGAATGGTCGCCTGGATTTCGCGCCTATTCCTCACGACGAGTCTCTCCTTGGTACTCGCCGGGAGATTTGTTCTCATCTTACATCGTATGCGTTCGCCATCGCGCAGGCGCCGTTTATTCTTAGCTCGAACATCAATGAACTCGCGAGTATTTTCGCTCCGTCCGCTGTCCGGGAGTGCGGTCGTCATCTCCGCTCGCTCCTCCGGTTGCTGCGTCCGCTGACTCGTTTCTTGCGGGCTTTTACCCGCTCTCGCCTGCCTACCCGAAGTGTACGGTTGCACAGTCACCAAGATACCTCCCAGAGATAAAATATTTTAAAATTAAATATAAACGTGCAAGAGTACATGAAATACTTATTACCTAAACAAATTAAAATACCAAATCAAACTAAATGTCATTAACCTTTTCCTTTCTCACAGTTACGTGACCAATACAAGTATAATAAGTGAAGGCCTGTGATGTAACTAAATCCAATCCGTATCCGTACAATGCAAATGTCTGTCTAGAAAAGTAAATGAGATTGAGCGGATACGAACAAGCGTAAATATTCTCATTTAAAAATCCTATAAAATATATTTTATTATAATATTAATACGGAGCGGATAAGTATAAATTAATCTTTACAATTATCGTAAAAGTATTAAATAACCAACGTAAAACTTCCAACTTACCACGTTCAGCTTTGATGGCATCACTTCTACTAACTGTTACCGAATATGTCATTTGAGACAGAGGATCATGCAAATTGATTTGTGTATAATCCATTTTTCCAATTATGTGTATATCAGTGCATATATAGTTTTCCAAACGCTAACGTTTCAAACTCCAAAATCTGAAACAAACGCTTATATTAATGCATATTGAATAATACCACTATCAAAAGAAAAACAGCTTCTATAGAAAACTTTTATGGCCGTTTCTACCAATGTAGATTAACTTTAAAGAAGAACAGAATGATTTACAATTACACGTAGAAAACACATCCTTGTAATTCGCAATAGTGCAATATTCGTTTACTTACGATAAACGATAAACATCCAAGCATTGCACCAAGTATTGCTGTTAGGATTTAACTGTGTAAAACCTAAAAAGGAATAGAACGATTTACAATGATCATGTAGAAAACACATTCTTATAATTCACAACAGTGCAATAATATTCATTTTACTTACCTATCACTAGGATGAACAATAAGCCTCAGGTATAATAAAGCAACAGGCTCGTGAAGATGTTATGCCGTTTCAACGTGGATCTTATATTTTCTAATTCGAATTACAAAAAGATAAGAAGTTGAACTGAGGGATCACTAGGGATTAACAATAAGCATCTTTATTACAAGTAATAAAAGGTGATTTTTGGCGTGACTCTGGTATAAGCAACCAAAGGATACCAAACTGCACCAGAACCAATAGCAACCACGGATAGCAACTTTGGTATATGTGTTACAGTCGAAGCCCGAAACGCAGGCATTCCTAGGATTGACTAGTCAATCCTGGGGAACGACCAAGCGTCTTAGTCGAAGCCCGAAATAAGTTTTGCGTTTCGGCTTTTGATTAGTCAATCCTAGGAATAACTAATACGGCTAGTCAAAGTTAGAAGCTAAAGAAAAATTACTTCGGACTTTGACTAGTCAATCCTAGATGTGACTTAATTCGGACTGTGTGACTGTTAACAAATAAAATCAAGATTTTTTTTACTAAATTGAGTTCTTATTGTTATTAATGCCCCGCGACGCGAGATATTAAACGTTAAAGTTGACAGGTATCAGGTTATAAAGAAGCTAAAGAAATATTACTTCGGACTTTGACTAGTCAATCCTAGGTGTGGCTTAATTCGGACTGTGTGACTGTTAACAAATAAAATCAAGATTTTTTTACTAAATTAAGTTCTTATTGTTATTAATGCCCCGCGACGCGAGATATTAAACGTTAAAGTTGACAGGTATCAGGTTATGATTCCTGTTATACCGACGAGCTGTAGCGACTACGGCGACTACTGGCGACTACAAACATGTCCTGTGGCCACATGCGCATGCTCAGTGGCCGCACGCGCATGCAAAACTGCGCCAATTTTAAATGAATCAATCGTGCAGAATAACCAAGCATCTCGATTCAAGCAGTTAGGTCTCACGCTGGGAGTTTCATTAGTTTAATTATGCGTGGGAAGCACACACACACACACATACACGGGGGTGTTGCGAGTGGGGGGCCTTCGGCTCCCCCCTCCCCCGCACCAACCCCGTCGGTAGGCAGCGTGGACCTCGCTTTACAACATAAAGTACATGCTAAGTTGTAAAGCGAAATTATAAAGCACATGCATGGAGGGAAGCAAGGGGGCTTACATGCGTGAGCGCACGTGAACAGAAAGGCTTTTCTCCCCTGCACCTTTCCCCATGCATGTACTTTATAATTTCGTTTTACAACTTAGCATGTACTTTATGTTGTAAAGCGAGGTCCACGCTGCCTACCGACGGGGTAGGTGCGGGGGAGGGGAGGCCGAAGGCCCCCCTTTTGCACCCCCCCGTGTGTGTGTGTGTGTGTGTGTGTGCTTCCCACGCATAATTAAACTAATGAAACTCCCAGCGTGGGACCTAACTGCTTGAATCGAGATGCTTGGGTTATTCTGCACGATTGATTTATTTAAAATTTGCGCAGTTTTGCATGCGCGTGCGGCCACTGAACATGCGTATGTGGCCACAGGGCATGTTCGTAGTCGCCAGTAGTCGCTACAGCTCGTCGGTATGACAGGAATCATAACCTGATTCCTGTCAACTTTAACGTTTAATATCTCGCGTCGCGGGGCATTAATAACAATAAGAACTTAATTTAGTAAAAAAAAAACGTGATTTTATTTGTTAACAGTCACACAGTCCAAATTAAGCCACACCTAGGATTGACTGGTCAAAGTCCGAAGTGATTTTTCTTTAGTTTCTAACTTTGACCAGCCGTATTAGGTATTTCTAGGATTGACTAGTCAAATGCCGAAGTGATTTTTCTTTAGTTTCTAACTTTAACTAGCCGTATTAGTTATTCCTAGAATTGACTAGTCAATCCTAGGAATGCCTGCGTTTCGGGCTTTGACTATAACATATGTACCAAACCATACCTAACGATCGCCAAAAATCGTCTAAAGCAACAGGCTCGTGAAACTCGTGGATTAAATCTTAGTTCAACTTACATTTTATCTTTTTCCTATTCGAACTAGAAAAAGATAAAAAGTAAATTAAACGGACGTTATTAAAGTTAACCTACGTTGGGGAAAATTGATATTAGATTTAACTGTGAAATAAGAATTAATTAAATAAAATATTCGTACGAGATACGGCTACTGTTATCCAATTAACCTTTTTAACGCAATAATACAAATGTCGAACGCTACCGTTGCTGTTCGCGAAGTTCGCAAACGCTTCCAAACGCTAACGCTACCGGTGCACTACCTCGGAAGGAAGAGCGTCGGTAGCGAGAAGTTATGACGTATAACGCTACTGGCAGCTACCAGTAATGACGTCACGACAGCGTTTGGTAGCGCTACCATAGAGCTCCGCGAACAGCCAGTAGCGCTAGATAGCGCTAATAGCGTCTCCCCGAACGCACTCTTGGTATCCATATGATGCGCCCATATGCCAGATCTTACAGAACTTTCGGCGATGAAGAAAGGATAATCAATTACAGGCTTAGTCGTGCTAGACGCGTCATTGAAAATGCGTTTGGGATCATGTGTTCAAGGTGGCGTATCCTGAGAAAGGATCTGTGCAACTCAGTAGAAACAACGGAAGACATTGTAAAAGCAGTTGTGTGCCTTTATAATTTTCTCATGATATCTGAAGACGACTTAGCACCATCAGAAAGAACTTACTGTCCTGCATCTATGGTAGATAGGGAAGGAGTATATGGAGATGTTATTGAAGGTGAGTGGAGGAGAGATATATACAGAGGACCGATCACTGATGTTGGACGACTTGGGTCCAACAATCCTACAGTGAGAGCTGACGCTCAACGAAACATTCTGAAAGATTACTTTTGCTCAGACATTGGCCAAGTAAATTGGCAGTGGGAACAAGCACTTCACCGAGTTTAGAATGTAGGAACACACATAATACACGATAATATAATATGTACATGTACTAGTCTAAGTTTGCGTATAATATTCAACGTATAATTACGTATAATATTCATGATTTAATCCACGTTCTGTTGTCTATTGTAATAATTTCCATTTTTCAATATTCGATTAAAGATAATATAGAGGGTTGCGCGATCACAATCGTCTTCAGGCTATGGTGCCTACGATTTGTCCACGAGATCCTTGGGCAATATCGGAATCATAAATATATCATACATTTTATATCCAACGAGAAATATCGTTCCCGAATAAGCGATCCTAACGAGCTTAATAAGATATTTCTTCCATTTTAGATGACTTGCGGAGTTAAGCAATTCTAACAAAATTGCTAATAGATAATAATTTACAGTTGCCGCTGTGTCCGCTCGTTGCGACGATTAACGTGCGCTCAATCGCATTTCGACTTGAAATATATCTCGCAAAACAATATCTCATTTTCCTGTTATTGTTGTTGGCAAAGTACCTCGGGGGAGGGTCTCACTTTATTTGATAATTTTTGTCATCAGCGCAAATGGAAATTCTAGCAGTTGTAACAGGGGCTCTCCGGAGCATTGGCGAAGTTTCTTCGCGTCTACGTCCGCGTTCAGTCCAAGCGAGATGCATTTCGAATAGCTCTCGGCATCTTGAAACCGCTAAGTCACATCGCGCCTACATATAGCCGTGTAATTAACAATAAGTGAATACTGTGTGATACAATAGCAATATAACGATCAATTAAATTCGAATAGGTAAAAAAAAGGAAGACAACGGCCGGCGACTATCACTTGCGTTGCGCGAATCATCGTTACGATCTTATTACGTACATACAATAAATATAAAGACGAAAGGAAAAGAGAAAAAAAGAAAACACGAACAAAGATTTGATATAACGTTATGCGTCTGTTAGTTTTGATTTCGCGTGCGATATTATCTGTCGGTTTCATCTTCGTCTGGGACGACCTCGCGATTAATCACTGCAAATACTACATAGCTCACCCGACGAGTGTTCGTCAAAAACTGCCAGCGTTATCGAGTTCTCGTCTCTCGTTGAACGGCGATCTCTTATTATGGACTCGCTTTTTGTACGTTTGTTCAATCTCTAATGTGATATATATACATGTACTACTTAAAGTTTGCGTATAACATTCAATTTTGCATAATATTCATGAATTTATCCACGTTCTATTGTCTTGTCATAATTTAGATTTTTGCATTATAATATTTTGCCGCTTAACTGAAGGTAATGAACACTAGTGTTTTGTCGGGGGGTGTAAGTTCCCCGATGGAACAATGGTCGAAAGCTTTGATGACCGAAGGACCAGAGGGGCGGTAGATCCCCTCACGATTAATGTACGGCGAAGGCGCGCTGGGCGCATGCAACGCGTGCATGAGATTGAGCGAGAGTGTAAGCGAAATCATAAGCAACTCACCGTGGATGGCCGGCTCCGGTTCCTCGCCGTTGTCCGTTGCGTTGTGCCCCGTCTCGGTGCAAGATCCTTGCAAAGGCAATAGCAAGCAAGCAAGCAGGCAATCAGGCAAGCAAGGCAGGCAAGCGAAACCACGTGCGGCTCCACGTTATTGAGAGCGTCTCTTGAGACGACTTGGCGAATAACTGTGTGTGTGTGTAGCCGTAAGCGGCCGTCGACGAGGCAAGTGATCCGTGCCATGCGACGTCTGGACGACAATTGTCTACCGGCTCGCGCTCCTGGAAGGTGTCGCGAGCGAGTAGTATGTCTGACTTGCATTGCGGTCGTCGGCGGATGGCGATGGCAGCACCGACTGGTGAGTCGCTTGTACTTGCCGATTGCGATCCACCGACGTCTCGCTAAAATAATGGGCCATGATACGGCCGAATACAGTAATGAGACGGTTCTATAATCCATTGATGAAAATTAAAGGAAAATCTAAGTAATGAGAACAACATAAGGTATCACGCGAATATTTACAACGATATGTACAAGGGGATAGGCGATGCTCCAAACACACCGCCCACCAAAATACGACGTATTTTCCCTACGCCTCGATGCATCCCTCCGGTGAATCGCCCAACGGGAAGGGGCACAGCTTCACCAGAGGGCGAGTGAGGACGCCGTCCGCCGTCTTCACCGTGGCGACCCGGGGAACCCCGTCACGGCCCGGGCACAACTCCACGATTCGTCCCCGCTTCCATTGCAATGGAGGGGTATTCTCGCTCTTCAAGAGGACCAACGTGTCCTTCGGTATCGCGGGTGCTGACTTTAGCCACCTCGATCGCTGCTGGAGGTTGTGCAAATACTCTTCATGCCACCGTCTCCAAAAATGTTGGTGCATATGTTGCACCAATTGCCATCGATTGAGCCTGCCCATCGGCACTGGCTCCAGGTCCGGACACGGAACCGCGACGAGCGGTTCCAGGGTGAGAAAGTGCCCTGGCGAGAGCACCTCGAGGTCGTTGGGATCGGAGCTCGTAGGACACAAGGGCCTGGAGTTTAGGATAGCCTCGATTTGCGCGATAAGGGTGCCGAATTCCTCCACGGTGAGGATCTGCGATCCTATTGCGCGTTTGAAATGGGTCTTCATCGCCTTGACCCCCGCTTCCCAAAAACCCCCGAAATGGGGCGCGGAGGGAGGATTGAACGTCCACCGGATTTTCTCTCTCTCCGAGGCGGCCTGCAAGCAGTTGGCGAGCTCTCGTTGAGCCCCAACAAAGTTGGTCCCGCAGTCGCTATAGAGTTGCGAGCAGCGGCCGCGCCTAGCCATGAAACGCCTCAGAGCCGACAGAAACGATTCGGTGGTCAACGAGAAGGCAAGCTCCAGGTGGACCGCCTTTGTGGTGAAACAAACAAACAGGCACACGTAGGCCTTGAAGGGGGTCGCCCCGCGCGAACGACGATTGTAGACCGAGAACGGCCCGGCATAGTCAACTCCGGTGATCGAGAACTGTTTTGCCTGACGCACTCGGTCCGCTGGCAGATCCGCCATGTACGGCTGTGCGGTGCGTGGATTCGCTCTGAAACACCGGTAGCAGCGCGAGAGACAGCGTCTGATGGCCTGATGGGCTCCCAGAATCCAGAATTCCTGCGACAAGAGGTAGTGTAGCGCTCGGCGACCCGGATGTAAGTGCAAACGGTGGGTGCGCTCTATCACGAGTTCGGTGAGCCGATGTTTTCCGGGCAGCAACGCCGGGTGCTTGACCCCATAAGATACTGCAAAGTGTGTTAGCCGACCGCCCACCCTGAGTCCGCGTTCATCCAGAAAGGAGGCGAGTTGACGGATAGGCTTAGAGCAAAACTGGTGGCGTCTTAAGCGAGCGATGTCCTCCGCGAAACACTGCGATTGAACGAGCCTGACCAGATGCAGCAAGGTCAAATGGAATTCGACTTGATCCACGAGGGGCGTCTTATTAAGCGAGTTTGATCTGGGTTTGCCAAACCGGAAGCAATAGGCGAGTATCCTTACGATCGTATCCAATAAAGAGAAGCGATCGAGGAGCGAGTCAACGACTGTCGGGGTGTCCGCGACGTCAGCGTTCACGGAGACAAAGCGCGAGATTTTTCTTCCTCTTCCGGGAGGTCATCGACCTCCGGAATCGTTTCCGGAGTAGGCTCAAAGTCGACGAGCCACGCGGGACCCGTCTACCAAATTGGGTGGTCGACTAGCTCGCGAGGAAACAACCCCCTTGAACAGCAGTCAGCCGGGTTGCATTTCGTATCGGGTGTCATTTAAATGCTCAGTTAAACTTATTTTAGCTCAGTAAATGTTTTTTTTGCTCAAGTTATATTTTCTATAGTGCTCAGTTAAATCGAATTATTTATCAGTAGAATAATTAAATTTCATAGCAATTATATGTATCCGCAAGGCCAATTGTTATTTTGATAGGTTAAACATTTAATATTTCTCGATAAAAAATCATATTTTGCTCAGATTTTATTTAAAAAAGTAACAAATTACAATAAATAGGTTGATGTGTTGAAATAGGGATAATATAAAATGCTCAGTTATTTTTTATTGTGCTCAGTTAATTAAAAAAATATTAAGTAAAAATAAAATCAAATATCTACATAAACAAAGTCTACATAAACTGTTTCGAAATATAATCAAATAGTCAACATCGTGTCATATTATTGAATAACCAACGCCGCTTTTGCTCGAGCAGGACGACCACGTTTTCGCTTTTGACCCAATGGTATAGTCTTTGCTTCGTCCGGTGCGATCACGAACCTCATACGAAGTGAAATACCAAGGATGTGTTGACACATATAAAGTTTGAAAAAATCGCTTCAATCACATTTTTCTTGGAACCAATTGTGTTTCGTGAAAGGAGTCGGAAAAGTCACATTGTAGTACTTGAAGTTCTTTGACATAAATTTGTCAAAGGTGTTCCATTCCTCATCTGGTCCAATTATATTAACTTTTGGGTCTGCTGGAATTGTATACAATGTGCGTCCTCCATTTTCGCTGACTGCCATATGAAAATCCGTCTTCGCCCAAGCATAAGCCGTAGTCCATTGTTCCAATGTAATTGCGGGACTATTATGAACTTCCACTTTACCATTAAAATACGCTAAAGACCATGTTTGCAATATATCAAACATAACAGTACGGAACCGGCTCAATTCATAACGTTCTCTAAACGTGTGTTCATCTTTAATCCTTTTGTTTGCCGATTCAAGCGCATTATTCGTCGATGGCGTAAGTTGTCGCACACCTTCATACCAATATCGATGGCTATGCAACCATTCGGATTCAAAATAGTTTGTAAATGCGGTGCTCACCTTTTCCTATTTTGCAACAAACAATTCGGCAGCTTTGTTGAAAATTTCAGTGCTTTGACTCAATTGAAGTCGATCGAGATCGTGTAATAGTTGTTTTTGATCTTTGGTTGTGCGAATGTCATATTTGGTTAGGTTATCAACAACTGCCCGACGCATATGCACCCAGCACATAATTATGAAATCTTGTTTACCAAACACTTGCTCGAAACCATTGTGGATGCTCTTTGCAGCGTCACTAATTAAAATTTCCGGATTGTAATCAAGGTTATACAAATTTTTCAACCCTTTTTTCACCGCCGCAAAAATAAACGCATAGTCGCTAGCTCGTTCGAACGTAGTTACAGCCACACCAAATGGATGATAACTTCGATACATATCAGTTGTTCCAATTTGCAAGATCGGGTACCCCTGCCATACACATTTATAGGTTCCGTCTGTATGTAATCTTTCAGAATTCGTGGCGTTAGCAAGCAATAATTTTGTTGATACGATGAATCTGAAGTATGGCTCTCTTTCATTCAAACTAACTTCGAAATCAACAATAAATGGCATGTTTTTATCCATTGGAACAATCACATTATCTTGGAGCCAATTTTTCAAGTCGATCAAGTTTATTTTGTCGGCACCGAACTTTGCATTGCGCAACTGTTTCAAATATGCATCAAATTTTCTTCTGTCTGGTAGCTCAATTTTCTTCATCATTAACTTATTCAAAATCACTGCCGGTTTCATCACGCCAAGTTCGTACATATTTTTGATCACTTCCTTCGTTTCGAGCGGTATTTCATAGACAAAATTTACATTTTCGTCGTGATCATGTTCACTTACTGATCGGTACAAATGCACAGTCGGATTTCTCGAATCAAATAACAAATACACGCTCGCCGAACATTGCTTGCTACGGAATTTGACTTTGTTGCATCGGAACATTTGCCGATCGCCTTCATTTGACTTACTCTTGTAATATTTTGACCAACAATTCTCCGCTTGAATGACAGCTAAGGCATCTGTTTCAGTCTCAAAACTGTTTACATGCACAAAAGGCTTATGAACACGTCGTTTCTTTCGTGCTAATTCGGGTGCTACATCCCCCTTTTGCTCATCGACGTTGTTTGAAGTGTTGATTGAGTAAACGGATTGAATGATTTCAAACAATCGAAAAACTTGAAACGCACTTAAAAATAATTGGAAAACATACCAATTTTGAAGCTCGCTTTAATTTACGTTTGATGTCCTCCTCCAAATATCCTAGAATTCCAACATTAACTTCATCTTTTTGCTGCAATCCTGATGCGAACAACTGATACAAATGTAAACAAATGTGAAAAATGGGAAAAATTATCATAAAATCAAAATGAATGGTTAAAAAACTTACCAAACAAAAGTTATGTATGGTGATTCCATTCTTAGTGTATTTATTGCCATACAAAACAACGTCATTTGTCGACGACTTACAGAATATGTAGTTTGCTTCTTGGTTATCTTCGAACGATTTGTAAAGCGGTGGAATCGACATTTTAAATTAACGAAGAAAGAATGGTATACATACAACGAGTCACAACGAGTGACAAAGGCACACTGATCACGATCGACACGTTAAATGTTCTGTTATTATATCATATGCCCCGGTCAAATTATCCGTGTCTTTCTGTAGGTTAATTGTATTGTTATTTTGTTTTATGAAGAACATTCGTTGGATAATAAAATCGCCCGGTCGACCAAACTTATTGCATTCAGTTCTTAATTTTTCGGGTGACTAGAGTAATAATAAACGTAACGATTGGGCAAATAACAATGCAAATTAGATTTATTAACTGTGCATTATTCTCATAACAAAATAAATTTATTTATTTTGCATTTGCATTTTCTAACTTAGCATTATCATTAAAATCTATTGAGCATTGATTTTATTTTTACTTAATATTTTTTTAATTAACTGAGCAAAATAAAAAATAATTGAGCATTTTATATTATCCCTTTCGTATCTACCTTCCCCCAACGCTTATGTCCTTGTTGGACTGTATACGGGCGACGCGATTACGCACGAACGTCTTCCACCGATGGGGGGCCGAACGTATCCACGCGAGGGCGACTTCGGAGTCCGACCACGCGTACACGTCGTCGATGACAACCTTAGCTTGGAGTATGCTCTCGACGTACTCCAACAGATCCGAAACCGAAATTGCTGCGCAAAGTTCAAGTCGCGGCAATGTAATGGCCTTGAGTGGGGCCACCCTTGATTTTGCACTGAGCATGCGGATCACCACCCACTCGCGGTAACTGTTCTGATATAGATCACGGCTCCGTAGCCCTGCTCGCTCGCGTCGCAAAACCCATGGAGCTCTCGTCTGATTACGGTGTCTGTTGCGATAATACGGGGTATGCGAATGGAAGCCAGCGCGGGAAGCTCCGATTTGTACCTATCCCACTTAGCACATATCTCAGGGGGAGGCTTATCGTCCCACTCCAGCTTGAGCATCCAGAGTCGCTGGATCAATCGCTTGGCCGCGAAAGTGAGCGGCGTCAAGAAGCCTAATGGGTCGAAAATGCGAGCTAGCTCAGAAAGAATGGTGCGCTTAGTGCAGTCCCGGTCCAAGGGATTGACCTGAAAGCCAAAGTCGTCCGTTTGTGGATACCAACGAAGGCCGAGAACCTTGAGGAATTGCTCCTCAGGAGATTCAAATGACAGTAGCGATTGACTACAGAGTTCTGGGCTGAGATTGGCTAAGATTGATGGGTGGCTACTAGCCCACTTGCGGAGTTCGAAACCGGCAGCCCCAAGCAAGGCTTGCAGTTGCCGCTGGAGCTCACGGGGCCTCCCCCTCCGAGTCAACGCTCGCCACCACATCGTCGACGTAAACGCTCTCCTCCAAGGTGGCTGCGGCCAACGGGTAGCTTACCTTGCCTTCAGCCGCCAGCTTCAGCAGGCAAGGGATCGCCAGGAACGGAGAGCATGTCAACCCGAAGACGACAGTCAACATGAGGTAGTCTAAGGTCGGTTCGTCCTCGGAGAAGCGCCACACTATTCGCTGGTAATTACAATGACCGGGCTCGACCAGGATTCGGAGGAACATCTGTTTAACGTCCGCGGTAAGCGCGACGCGGCCGATTCGGAACCTCAACAATATTACAAATATATCCGCTTGTAGTTTTGGACCGGATTGCAATACCTGAATGATGGGGTAGATAGAAGACGCGTCCGTCCGCTGGGAACGGCTGCCAGATCGGTTTCATGTAACCGTTATCTAAATAGTCCTGCATGAACTTAGCGTAATTTGTTTTAAAGTCTGGGTCTAATTTGAAACGGCGCTCGAGCGCGCGAAATCTCTTTAGTGCTAATTCCCTTGTACCGACAAAACAAGGGTTATCCTTTGTGAAGGGATATGATACCACGAACCGGCCAGATGCAGGGTCCCGACGCGTGGTCCGCGCGAACAGTTCTTCGCAACGTTTGTCTTCCTGCGAGTACGGCGGAGCCGTGGGGATCTCGTCCAACTGCCAGAAACGGCTAAGCGATGCGTCCAAGGACTCGAGTGTAACAAATGAGTGGGTAGACTGAGGTGCGTGTGCCGACACGGCGCCGACCAAGACCCAGCCGAAGACCGTATTAAACGCGTCCGGTTCACCCTTCCTTCCCATCCGACGACCGTCCCAAAGTAGCGACACGAAGTTCTCCGCCCCAAGCAGTATATCGACGGGACCGGGTTGATGGTACAGCGGATCGGCAAACCTTAATCCCTCAAGATGTTCCCATGCTCCTCGTTCTACCTGTTAGGCAGTTAGCCGGCGATACGCGGAAGAATCGTAGCCTCTATCGGGAGGCGGATGTCGTCCCGGCCTAGCGCCCGGATTACAAACGAGGTGTTGCCTCGAGTGGCTGCCGCTTTTGTATTATTGACTGCCAACATGCTTTGTCCGATTAAAACCGCCCCTTTGCATACAGCTTTCGGAAGCAAAATTCAGCTGGCTGAATCGAGGAGGCGCTATCGAGGAGGACGCGAACCGGAAAGGGGTTTCCGTGGATGTCGATGGCCTCGGCTTGTACGGTCGACAACAATACGACCAAATTTGACCTTACCGTGCTCGTCATGGTGACGAGGGGTTCGCTCTTTGGCGGCGGCGAAGTTTGCTCGTTCGCGGATTTGTCGTTCGCGGGGGTGCTCGCTGAGTTCGCACTCCGCTCAAAATGTAGCAGCGTGTGGTGCTGACACCCGTTACCCGTGGGCTGAACTTGGCTGCGCTCTGCGGAAGCTTTAAGTCGAAGCGCGTCCCTTGACAACGGGACATATATAATTTATTGATTTATTGATTTTCCGAATGACTGTCAGATTTGTTCTTGAACAGCTGGACCGTTTGGACGTGTTCACGAGTTCTATTGTAAAAACTATATTTGTTGATTAAACCAGTTCTCTTCCATCCGAGAGTACTTATTCCCGGCGACGGGATTGCGCGCCGCGTTCGCGAGTGTGTGTGCACGAGTGAGTGAGCAGCAAACGCGCGGACGAGCGCAACATTTTGGGGGCTCGTCCGGGATCGGACGAGCGAGGACGGACAAACGAACGAGGAACTCGATGACGAGTACCGAGCCATCGGCAGCTCCCATATTAAGAAAGAGAGCGCGCATTGGAACCCCGAGGCCGAGAGTCCCACAGTTCGAGGCGGAGACGGAGATTCAACCAGCCGGCCCGAGCGCCCCTCAGCTCTCAGCGGAAGTAGTGACGCTCCAGGCGATGATGCAGGAGATTCGCCAGATGCGTAAGGAGTACGCAGCGTTGTTGCGGCAGCGGGATGCGGAGCCTCAGCGTCAGGAACGCGCACAGCTAAGTCCTTCTGTAAATAGAGCTTACGGAGATTCGGGGTCGCGTGGCGCGGTCGCGGCAGTGAATTGCGAAGGGGGAGAACCACGACGCGAAACGGAGTATATTAAATTAAAGCCCGACACGTATGATGGGACGATCCCGTTGCGTAAGTTCCTCTCGCAATTTGAATTAATTGCTCGGACGAATAAATGAAGTGACGCGTCAAAAACAGCTATATTAGCCTCTAGTTTAAAAGGAAAAGCGCGTTCAATTCTTGAAAATGTTCAAGATTTAGAGAATCTTTACTACGCAGAATTAAAATCCAAACTTGAGTTGCGTTTCGGTGAGGGGCTTCTTTCACAAAACCATTATTTGCAATTCACGAACCGAAGACAGAAATTTGGAGAGGAACTCGCCGAGCTCGGATCAGATCTCGAAAGATTGGCTCGTCTGGCGTACCCCGAATGCCCTTTTCCGGTTCGTGATAAAATCGCCTGCGCGCAATTCATTTCCGCACTTTCAAATGGCTTTATTCGGAGAACTCTCCAGCTGGAGGGGATAACCTCCCTAAAATCAGCCGTAGAGAGAGCTAAGGCGATTAAGATCATACAAGGGGATAATTTTGAAAGAAAGAGAAAATTTTAATAAAAAAAAATGTAAATAAAGAAGAAAGTGGGGAAAAGAAGGAGGAAAGGGGAGGGAAGGTCGGAAAAGGAAATCGGCAAGGCGGCCGATTTGGCACTAATTGGAATAAGGAGTGCTGGAGCTGCGGGAAAACGGGGCATTTCCGGTATGAATGTCCCGGTGAGAAGGGAAACGCGGATTAGTCGAGCTCTGCGGGGTGGGTTCGACCTGCGAAAATAATACCCCGTTTATCAAACGTTTTGTTAATCATAAGTTAGTTAGGAAAGATTTTTGTTATAATGGCTTTTTGGACGGAAAACGTTGTTCTTTTAAAATAGATACGGGTTCCGATATTTCGATTGTTAGTAAAGAATTGATTGATAGGAATAAAGAAAAGATTAAGGTAGAAAATCAAGATTTAAGATATCCCACTGGAGAGAGAGTTTCATTTGAGTCTAAGGTTATTGTAGACGTTCAGATCGGAAAATTTTCTTTAAAGATGCCTATGTTTGTAGCGAAAATTAGTGACGAGTGCTTATTAGGAGTAGATTTTCTCGAGACAGTAAATTTGAAAATTTTCGAGTCTCCTTTAAGAAATCTAGAATTCAAAGAAAAAATAAAAATTTATGATTGTTCTCGGGTAGTAAAGTCTTCTGAAAAAGTTTTGCCCTTTTTAAAAGAACTCTACGAGAGAAATTCAGTAAACCTTGATGAAACCCAGAAAAACGTTTTCCTTTCTTTTTTAAATGAATATCAGGATGTGTTTTCCGATGAAATTATTGCGGGCAACTGCGATGAAATTTATCATGCCATAAATGTGGAAGATTCCTCCCCAATAAAACAGGTCCCTCGTCGTGTTCCAATCCGAATGCGTAGTGAAGTGAATTAAATAATTGAGAACATGAGGAAAAAGGGAGTAATAGAGGAATCCCAAAGCCCTTGGGTCTCGCCTGTTGTTTTGGTGAGAAAGAAGGATGGAACGATAAGATTTTGTGTAAATTACAGGGGAGTAAATGCCATTACTAAGAAAGATTCCTTTCCGCTCCCAAGGATTGATGATATCTTCGATCAACTCGCAGGTAACTCTTGGTTTTCCATTTTAGACTTGAAAAGCGGGTACTGGCAGGTGAAAGTTTGCCCAGAAGGTCGTGAGAAAACCGCTTTTTCCATCGGGAACGGGCTGTGGCAATTTACCGTAATGCCTTTTGGTTTGTGTAATGCCCCCGCGACATTTCAACGTTTAATGGGAAAAGTTTTAAGGGAGTTCTTGGGGAAAATTTGCTTTATTTGGACGATGTGATTATTTTCGGAAAAAGTTTTTCAGAGATGTTGGACAATTTAAAAAAAAATTCTTCAACGTTTTCGGGAAGTGAACCTTGTGACCGCACGCAACGCCCCGACATCCCAAACGAACACTTACGAAAACCTCCGCATCATGATAGGGAAAGCGCGGGACAACGCTGGCGAGGAAGCCCACTCTGGGCAGTAATGGAGTAAGTTATAGATAAGTAGCGCGACAGCGGCGCAAGAAAAGCCCGAATCTGTGTACCTAGGGGGATTATTCAGGCTCCACGAAACAATCGCGAGCGTGATCCGAACACGCAAACATAGGGTTTGCCGGACAATTTACGAAATCGCGAACCGAGCGTCGGAACGGAAAAGGGTCGAAGCTGCGTACTCAGGGAAGGTAGACAGAGCCTAGGAATCGATCGCGAACGAAATCCGATCATCCAAACACATGGTTCGCCGGACAATTTGCGAACTTCCGAACCAAGTGTCGTAGCGAAAAAAGATTCAAACTGCGTCCTCGGGGATACCTAGTACACCCGAAGAACGAATCGCGGTCGAAATCCGACCATCCTAACGGGGGGTTGCCCGGACAGTCCGGGTAACCGATGATTCTAGACGTCGGCTACAGGAAGTCAGGCCGGAATACGGTTAGTAGGGACCGGGGGAATAGGCAGATAGGTCACCGCCATCGGCGGACATCTAGAAAGCGACTTGGACGTCTTCTCCAGGAAGACGACCCGGAATCGGCATTAAGGACGTAAGAGAGGCCGTGCGCACGGGTCGGCGCCATCGAAAGTCCATTATTCAAAGAGGCGGAAAACCGCTACCCGGGATAGTCCAAGAGCCGGCTGCACAAAACCCTCCCTCATCGAACATCCG
>NW_020212297.1:2601-2847 GCF_003070985.1 Temnothorax curvispinosus | reverse complement strand
GATTTCAAAATTGTCGGCGGTAACCGCGATGTTTGCGATGCATTCGGAAGCGCGGCCCTTCAAACACGAAGACAAGAAATGCATGCGCGTGAAGTCGTCGAGCTCCTTGTTCTTACAGATAAGCGCGGTGAATCTATCGCGGAATTGCTCCCATTCATCGTAATTGCCGTCGAAAGGGGGCAATCGAATGGGCGGAAGGTGAGAGAGAGAAAAGGCCGAACCGTCCGTACGCATGGTCGACGCGGC
>NW_020212297.1:2114-2501 GCF_003070985.1 Temnothorax curvispinosus | reverse complement strand
TAATCCAGGGCGGCTTCGTAGGCGGCATTCGTCGTCTCGAACTGGTTCTCCTTGAAGTAGCGGAGGGTCGCTCGCACGTCCGCGGGAATCGTCCTGGCTAGGGCCGCGTGTCCGTTCAGGAACTGGTTCCAAGTCTCCTTGAGTGACGAGATTCGGGAACGGATTTTTGCGGGAGAGAGATTGTTTCTCCCGATCCTCTTGAAATTCTCCAGAAATCGCTCGATGATTCGCTGGAGCTGCGGCTGTCCGCCCAGTTGCTCCGTCATGTCGCACTAGAATGTCGCTTCTTGAATCTCTGGCCTGCCTCCGCACGCGCGCCGAATCCGGCTCAAAGGACCAAATTGTTCAGGCGCGATCTCGATGAGATCGCCTGAGATGCCGGGTCGC
>NW_020212297.1:0-2014 GCF_003070985.1 Temnothorax curvispinosus | reverse complement strand
GAGTGTAACAACACAAACTTTAATGCTCCAAATAACAGTGCAGTGAGAGAGAGTGATGATAGCCCTTCGTTTCTCCAGTCCTTGAGAACTATTGGCGCTTCGTGGTTGTTAAGGGCGTTGACCGGGGTCTTGCACCCCTGAAAGGCAGTTCGGCGTCGGGCGCACTCTCACTCACAATTACAAAATGCAGTGGAGAACAAAACTTTCGATTCTCTTTCCCGATTCCAGGCTTGATTCGGATAGAGAAGTCCGCGAGCGAGCGAGGAACGGAGCGATCGAGGTAGGATTCAAATCGACTCTATGCTTGGTCTCGGTACGAGCGACTGACTCAGAGAGCGATTGCGAGGTAAACGCGTCGGTTTTGGGGATGTTTATTTTCTCGCGTTGTTGCTCGCTCGCTCGATGGATGTGCACGCAGCGGGTGCATGATCTTAGAGACGCTCGAATTTGCGCGTGAACTTCGAATAATAAGCGAGGTACGACCGTATGAAAATACAAACATTTAAAGGACGGCGCTTTTAACGGTCTGGAACTTAGCTGGCTAATAACATTATTCGTACGAGGCTAACGTACAATTGTTCAACTTCGAACACAATGCCTCGGCAGGATTATACGTATTTACAACGTTGCGGAGGCGAGCGTCTAAGCGCGCCTGTTTTATTCTTTTTGGGCGAGTCTCTCCCGCTTGGAATTGTGCTATTTGACGCTTTTGATCACTTTGTTCTATTTGTAGGCTCTCGATGAATTTCCAGATTGTAACATGATGTGCCTGCAAACGTACCGCGAATCCATGATGCCACCTTTCAACTGCGTTGTTGGTACGCAGTAGGTTTTCCTGAGTTCTGTTGTAGACATTCTAGAGTGCAATTGGAAAGCGTGCATCTCGTCGTTTTCCTCTTCGATTCTGTTTTCCGATCCATGTTTCCTCATAATAATCAAGTAGAAGTTGTAATATTACCTCGTTGCAAGTATAAAAATCGGTGTCAATGAGTTGTTCGTATGTGGAAATGACATCATTGACTGGAACAAATGCCAGTGCAATTAATTTTTTTAGCTGCTGTGCAAATTTCTCGTCCTGCGCATATCTTGTTTGTAATCCATTCGTCTGAATATGTTTCCAAATGCACTGCAAAAAATAAAAATAGCATCCATGCACTGTACTGGTCTGAAACACCTCTTGGAACGCCTGTATGAAACTGAGTTCATAATTCGTTGTTACGGCGGTTGGTTTGAGTTTCCGTTGCAGATTTTTTAATGCGCCCAAAAATTCGATGTAAGTTTCTCGCGATTTTTTTGTTGTAAGTACGTATACCAAGGGAATTGTTGTATTCTCGTAAAGCCCGTGAATCGTGTATAATGGGGTAAATATGTTTGGTACCGTCTTGAATGTGCCATCAGCGTGCCATTGGTTGCAATTTTGTAGAAATTTTAAATTCTGCTTTGTGGTGAAAATGATTATGCGGTCCTGTCGTTTATTGTCGTAGTAGATAAATTTAGTATCTGCTTTTGTATTACAGTAATCACCCGTTATAATCAGATCCTCTGCAGTAGACGGATTTGGTGGTGGAGCATTTGCTCGTAATCGTGTCTTTTGAACCGTGCGGCAGAGTGAATGTGTAGGTGGCAACTGTGCTGCTACGGATGCAATGATACCGGTACACGCAGCAGAAACAATGTTTTTCGTTGGATTATTAGATTCGATCGCTTTTCGTTTCATGTGGTTTGTAACTGCGATTTGCTTGACGTGCAATATATCCGGAGCGTGATTATGCGTCGTTTCGCTCACAGCGGATCCTGGAAATTTATATTGGTGATGACGTCGTGAATATTGAATATAATATGTAATGTATAGGTGACACGTGAGGGGTGATTTTCGAATACATGTTGATGTTACCTGTCTCTTCCTCGGTTGTCGTTTGGCAACGCCCGGGACACTTTATCTCCTGCGCGTAGCGAGTGCATCGCCAAAACACTGTTGTTGTAGTTGCACGGTGCTTGTAGTAAATGAAACTTT
>NW_020212296.1:0-4626 GCF_003070985.1 Temnothorax curvispinosus | reverse complement strand
TATGTTTAATATAGTATATGGTTTTATGTATTAAAGAAATTTTTTAAGTTAAATGTTTTTCACTCTTTCTCTAACAAGATCCGACTATGTATTTTAGGCATTTTTAGGCTGGTATTTATTGATCGTCTTAAGTTTACCTTGGAAGTTTACGTTTTGTAGTCATCAATAAAACTATCTAATATACAACATCTGAAATTGAACTTAAGATAATACGATTTTAAATATAAGATCCAACTATGAATATTGGCCTTATGTCCATTTCTGCCAATGCAGATTAACGTTAATCTTGGTTTAATTTACTTTTTATCTTTTTCTAATTCTTAAAATTAGAAAAGAATAAAAAATTAGTTAAACCGAGATTAAAGTTAATCGGGATTGGTAGAAATGGACATTTTAGACATTTAAAACTAACATTGATAAGGGCCTAAGCAGAATGGCTGTCTTATAACCTTAAGGCAGTGTTTTATGCTTTACTGTACAGTAAATACTGTACAGTATTGTGCGTTACATAAGACAAAAACTTAAGGTATAAAACACTGCCAAAACAGCCATTCTGCTTAGGCCCTATTAGTCGATAAGACGTCGGTAAGACGTCGAAATCCGAGATCGATTAGACGTCGTCGATTAGACGTCGAAAAGATGCCCATTTTTAGGTCGATGTCGACCTTAATTTAGATTAGATGTAGCTGGTCTATAGATGTAGCTTTAGACGTCGGATCGACGTCGAATCGACGTGACTATTCCGGCTGGGTACTATAATTTTATTAAAAAAGTGAAAGTATTTACTATAATTATGTTATTCCTTATAAACAAATATACTAAAACCTTATAAACAACATACTAAAAAGTTACATATGGATACATCCAAAACGTTTTTTATTATAGGGTCTCTGGTATTTTTACGCCACGCGGGGTTTTACGCCGCAGATGTCAGAAAAAATAGAAGGAATGAAGTTACTTGCTCGCAATTATTCTTTTATGTGCCTTTATGCCATATTAGTATTGTGTTGTAATTTCAGTTCTTTATTGTTAATATTAACGAAACTGTCGTGATTTGAATTGATTTCTCACCGTAGTAAGAAGCGCGATCTTGTGTTACGACCTACGTAAAATAATTACTGTAGGGAATGTAAAAAGTTTAATAGTTATTTCATGATACGTAAGTGTAGAGGGATAGTAAATGATGGAATACAGCAAAATACAAGTGCATAACTCTTGTATTTTTTGTTTACCTTAATATCTTGTATATCCCTCCTGTGTTTAGGATATACGGCAAGTTAGCATGCGGGGTTTAGGCCATAGTACGGATACTTTGTAAAACTCGAAATCTCCTGTGTTCTTTTTCCTTCTCTTTTTGGATCGTATAACAATAATAATCTTTAATGCACCTATCGTTCTTCTATTTTCTTTTTAAAATTTTTTAGTTTTATAATTTGTTTATCTTTTTTTCATTTTAATAAACTTCTTACACACATTTTATAACTTGTTATGAGATTTTATTACCTTATTTATAAACATTATTTTTAACTTTTTATAAGGCTTACATTTTACCCATGATTGTCATATAATCCACCTTTCTTATATATCTTCAGGATATATGGCAAAAATGCAAGTGTTTCTAAGTTTTTTTTTTATTAAATACAAAAAATCAATATTTTATGTTTCTAGTAGTAGACAGTATAAAGTTTTTATTAGTATAATTCATTTGCCTTAAGCATACTAAATAGTACTCGATAAATTAAGTTTCCCTTAGCTGTGGCGTATATATCGAAGTTACCCTATTATATGTTTTTGTAAACAGATTGAAATCAAACTGCAAGTAAATTATTCATTATTATCTAACGCCTTTAACGTTCAGCATCGACTCGTTATCTGTTATTAGTTTAGAGAAATTAACAATTCGTCACTTTTTCCCCCTTTCTCTTACATAATGTATGTACTATGTGTATTATAGGAACAACTAATAATAAAAGTTTTGATCTTTTTAATTCTAACAATAATATTAATTAACAGTAATAAAAAACATAAATACAGAGTATTCTAAAAGTTAAATATGTAGTATAACAGCACTCTCTCCAATTCCTTCGAAATTTTCAAATTTTAAACAAATTTGTCGCTCATTATATAATTATAATTAATAGACTTAAAATATCACAATGTCGGCAAGTAAGGAAATGATAATTGAAATAATAGTTTATGGATATACATTTATGGATATACATTTATTTCCTATCTCGTCCTCTCCCGCCGCTTTACTTTTTTTCAGCCTTATCAGCACTCTCTCTACCTCTTACCATCCTATCCCCTCTCCTTTCTCTACTTCCCCTTCCGCCCTTGCTCTTCCTCCTCTCCTTCTCCTAACCTTCGCTTGTATTCCGTTCCTTCTAACATCTCCCTTAAGTATTCATCCCACTCCTCTATTGTTATTTCCTTATTAATTTCTACTCTTCTTCTCCTTTCCTTCTTTATTACTTCCCAAACCTGCTTCTCTGTTCTCGCCTCTCTTACCTCTTCCAGCAGATTTCTCTTTTTTTCCATTTTCCTTTCACACATTTCCTTATACTCCTTCTTTCTTCTCTTATAATCTTTTTTATATTTTCTTCCTCTTTTCCAGTTTTTCAATAACTTTTCTACTTCCTTCCTCTTTTTCCTACAGTCCCCATCCCACTATCCTCCCTTTCCTTCTGCCCCTCTTTTTACTCTTCTCATACTTTCTTTCATACTAATTCTTTTTGTCAACTTTTCGATTTCTTTATCTATTGCCCCCCCTTTACCTATTTCTCCCAGCCGGAATGCTAGCGTCTTTTTGACGTCTATAGATGTCGATAGATGTCGAATCGACATCTATAAGATGTCAATTCGACGTCTATAGACGTCGGCGTTTTGGCTGGGCTACCTCCTCCTATCTTGCCTCTTCCGACCAGTCCGTCTTTTTCACCCACCTCTCTTCCTCCGCTATTGTCCTTCTCCTCTAACCACCACCCCCTTTGTCCACCCGTACTGGTACTGATTGGTGATCCAAATCTACTCACACCCCACCTCCAATTTTGTCACTCTTTCCCAAACCTTCCTATCTTCTTTCGCGTAATTGATCACTGTTTCCCCTCTTTTTCCTGTAAATTCACCCCTCCTTCTCATCTCCCTTCTTTGCTTCATTCATAATTCCCCACCCTTCCTCTTCAACCCATCTAATTAGCCCTTCTCCCTGCCTATTTATTATTTTATCTTTCGGTTTTCTTTCAACTCCCTCTTCTCCATCTCCAGCGCTCCTTTCTCCCCTGTTCTCGCATTGAAATCGCTCCCACTATCCATCTCTCCTCTCTCCCTTCCTCCTCTTTCACCGATTTTATTTTACACATTATCATAAGTTGCCGCTTACGTAAACTATTGCCAATCTCCATTTCTCCTTCTTCCATCTTACTTTTCTAATCATTAAACTCTCCTCTTTTATACATTCTTCTTCTCCTTCTAACCTCTTTCTGACTCCCATCATTATCCCACCTATTGCTCTTCTTCTTCTTCCAACTCTTTCTTTCTTTACACCCTGTATCCTCCAGTTGAACTCTTTGGCACGTTATTCTTCATCTTCTCCCGTTCCTCCTATTTCAGCCATGTTTCCACCAACCCCACGAAATCCCACTTTTTTATCCTTTCCTAAAACTCTTCCTGTTTTCCCTTCACTCCCGCTACATCCCAAAAGCCTATCTTTGGGTTTCCTTTCTGTTCCTTCTCCTCCCCCTCCCTCCTGCATTCCTTTCTTCCACCTTCCCCTCTTTTTTCTCTCTTTCACTCCTTTTTACTTTCCACACTCTACTTTCTCTGACTCTTTTCCCCCTTCCCCTCAGCCTCACCACACTCTTCCTCCCTATTTTCCCTCTCCTCCCTCTTCTCTCCACCCTCCCCTCTCATCGTTTTTTCTCCCTCACTCTTTTTCGATTTCATTTTTCCGTCTCCCTCTCTTCTACTCTTTTCCTTCTCCTCTGTTCCTCTTTCTCCCACCTCCTTTTTCATGCTCTTTTCTCTCATTTCCCCTTCCATCTATCAGGATTTTTTTTTCCTATTCCCAACTCCACCTTTTCCCCTCTATCCAAAACTTTCCGTACTTTACCCAATCTCTCCTTCTATTCCTTCTCTCCTTCTTAACTGTCCTCTTCAGGCTCCATTGCATTTTTCTTTGATGTTTTCCTTCAAGGTCATGTCATTCTTTATTCTTTCCATCCTCCCTTTCAACACATTCTTCTTCTGCATTACCTCTCTTTTTCTTACTCTATCTTTTAACCTAACTAAAACCATCTTCTCTTTCCCCCTCTTTCTTCCTATCTCTTTTACCTCCTTTATTCCTCCCTCTTTCCCCATCTCTAGCCATAGCTTTTCTACCGCTTT
This sequence comes from Temnothorax curvispinosus, assembly GCF_003070985.1. Taxonomy (NCBI): domain Eukaryota; kingdom Metazoa; phylum Arthropoda; class Insecta; order Hymenoptera; family Formicidae; genus Temnothorax; species Temnothorax curvispinosus. Next base: position 243 of record NW_020212296.1, on the reverse strand, counting down.
CTTTTGCCTTCCCTCCTCTACCTACACCCCTTTCACTACTACATTGTTCCTCCTTCTGTCTCTCTCTTCTAACTCTCTCCATTTTTCTAGCTCTCTTACCTTCGCTTCCATTGCTTTATCTTTTTTTTTTTATCCCCCACTTTCCTTCCTCTTTCACTTCTCCCTGCCCTTTCTTCCTCCCATCTCTCCATCTCTTAACTAATATATTTAAATTTATATATTAGTTAACTTCTTTATATACAC
>NW_020212295.1:0-1134 GCF_003070985.1 Temnothorax curvispinosus | reverse complement strand
TAATAAGTATTATTAATTTTGTCATTATTTTATTTGTTAATATTATTCTTACGTTACATTTTTTAGAAATTCACCACATACAATTATAAGTTGTTGGATATTATTTCTGCGACAAAGAAGGAGAAAGAGAAAAAGAAGAAGAAGAAAAAGAAGAAGAAGAAGAAGAAGAAAAAGCAAGTGATGATATGAGCGATGAGACAACAATGAGCGATAAGACAATGGACTATGAAACATTTAAGAAAAACCAGCAGTCAATCAAACAAAGTAGAAAATAAGTGATATAAATGATAAGAATTAATAACACTAATATATATATATGTAAAAATTTTGTTGCTTACTACCTGATACTTATTAAGGCTCCTGGGTAGTCACCGCGGCCATATTGGATTCTTACTATCGAGGCGAGGAAAACACCTAATTTTAAGTGCGGGATTTTCCGAAATAAACAGACATTTCAATAAAAAATCACGACAGATCGTTTCAGCACACTTAAAAAATTGACCGGATACTATCCTTTTCCCTTGACAATAAACAAACAGCCATAAAACGAAGCCTAAACATACGGAAAACAAGCCGTTTGACGACTATCGAAAGGAGTGGTGAATGTTCCTTTCGCATATATATTTCTTGCAAATCTTACCATACGGTTAATTTTACGAGTTTCACGAATACGTTAAACGTTAGAGCACAAGTACAGAGCAAATAATAAAGAAATAAGGTTGTCAACATGTCACAAGACAGAATTCTCCATTGGAGAGAGTGAGAGGAGAGAGTTCTTATTTCTGCCGCGACGGTACGGCGCTACCGTCAACGCAGAGTTCTCGGCTCAGGGAAGCCGGGAAGCAGGGAACCAGGAGCCTTAATACACTTATTATAGTAATACTTACTTATTTGAATAAAAATTTAAAATTTGGATAATTAAAATTACTTTTTAAGAATAATAAAAAAATTATATTTAATTTATATTTATTTCAAAGTTTTATATTTATTTATATTTGTGTAACACTTTTCGTTTTAAATATCATGAATTTATGTGAATTGTATAATATAACAGTGTTTTTTTAAAATTTAATTAATTTTATACGTCATTTAAATTATTTACATAGTTAAATTGTTTTGTAAAAGTTGTAAATA
>NW_020212294.1:0-3201 GCF_003070985.1 Temnothorax curvispinosus | reverse complement strand
ACCATTGAATGCCAAACTAGGAATTAAAAATTTCCGTATTGAATTCCGTCTATTCTGACAATAAAATGAATACCATTGAATGCCAGGATAGGGATTGAAAAGTGTCCGTGTTGAACTCTGTGGCGGTACGCGCCAACAATAGTACACGCCCGCGCGGTATCTGCATTACCGGCAGTTTGCGTCGACGCCGCTAGGCGTCGCATCGCCGGAGCATCTTCTCGAGTTCAAAGTTTCGTCTCGACCGCTATGTAAAGGGACCCCCTACGGTGCCTGACAGATCTTACAAATTTCATTTTCGGGCTAATTGCCCGTCGGCAGTAGTGCGTGTAATGGCCTTAGGCATACACAAAAGCTCACCGACGAACAACGGCGCTTGGTCGCCCAACGAAGGCGCGAGACGTTTTCTAAACCATCTAATGCCATGCCATTTCATAACCTTTACGGATTCCATAGGATTGGATGAAATTGAAATTTTTCTTTTTTGGATTCCATGGGATTGGACCATCTCATTTCGAATCCCATCTAATTTCATCTAATTCCGCCAAAAAAGGGATTCAAAAGTATTAAAAAATTTCAATATCTTTTAATCCTTTTGCGTTTGCTGGGATGTCAAATGGTCAGCTAAAAATATTACATCAGCCATTTCGTTAAGATCAAGTCCAAAAGCTTACAGGTTTTTAAGAAATGTAAAAAAAATTTTCATTACCGTGCATCAAGGCTAAAATTGGATTGACCGGTTCAGTGTTTGGCCTGGTGTTGAAAGAAATACATAGAAAGAGAGAGAGAAATTGTGTCGATTCAGCCATCTGTCTCTATGCTGGATTGATCGGTTCAGTGTTTGGCCTGGTGTTGAAAGAAATACATAGAAAGAGAGAGAGAAATTGTGTCGGTTCAGCCATCTGTGGCTTTTGTATTGCGATAGGTCAGGCCGCGCATTCTGCGTAGGCCATGTGTGAATGCGCGCAAGAGGCGCCGACCGCGTTGCGTCCCAGGCGCGTGATACGGCTAGGCGTAGGGTTACCGCGCGCGTGCGTGAGCATGTCGGGTGGGGCGCGCAGCCCGGCGAGCGAGCATTCGTCTTCCGGCCGTCGTACGGTACACTCGTTTTGCTTGCTTCTATCGGTTTTTGAGAGGCTTCGAAATACGCAGTTGCGTGATTCTTTCGCGTCTAAGAATTGAACGCGAGTTGGTGGTGAATCGAGCACCACTTACGGGTGTGATATTGAGCGCACATAGATTTAATAGAATACGCTGCTCACGAAGGCAGGCAACGGTCGTCACAGAAGGCCATCCATGGTGGAACGGTCCGGCAAATCTTTCAGACACGAGGAAGGCAGCCATTTTGAGAACGTGCGAGAAAACCTTTCGGGCAAGAGACAAGAAGCCATTGATAAACTGAGGAGAAAATTGAATTTGGCTTATTCTTTGAGACCATTTATTATTACTCGCATATCTGATATGATGAGAGCTTCGAGTACAATTTAAGGTAACCGCGTTTTTAATATACTTGAGTGAGGATGTTAGATACTCGTCTAACGTTACACGAGGGATCTGCAAGGGATCTTTAATCCTCTCTCGGTTACAATTTCCAGCTTGCTAAATTCACGAGAGCAAGGTGAAAGGAACACTTCCTCGCTTATCGAAGAGTTGTGCACATCTAATTTCGAGTCAAATAAAGTAAACTGAGCTCAGTCTAAATATAATTTCGTTCTTTATTTCTTTGGTTGCAACCAGTTTATTAACAATTAAAGACAGTAACTTTCTCATTTTGTGCGATTGATATTACGTGATAAACACGAGAAATGTAAATTCTTTACGTTATTCCTTTCTTATGCGTACGTGCTTCGCTCTTAATAATCGTTTCAAATTACATTATCTGCGATAGTATGTATTTACCGTTTGTTTGCGTTTTGAGAATATCTCCCAATAGAGATTTGATTATATTCTTCACTTGAGAACATAAGGGTGCGTATTTGTATATCACTCACGACTCGTTTATAATACCGTGACTTGCGATAACATCTGTTATCAGTTTTTTATACGTGATAATGATATCTCTCTCTTTACTATGATTTGTATTGTCACCGTGAATGTCCTGCGACTTAGTATTATTATCAGAATATATTTCTCTAACAATAACGTATTGATTCTTGTAAATCAAAGTCTGATTAAGTTAAGCGTTTCTTCTTGTAAATATTCTTATGATTAATTATTTTATGCGATTCGAATATAGATCTTTCGTTTACGTTTCAATAAGTAATCTTGCTTGCGTTCCCTTTTCAAGAAAGATAATAGATTAGTTATTTGTGTAACAAGTGAGGTAAGATAAAAATTCCCGGGTGCGGATTTTACGCACGAGCCGAAGGCGAGTGCGGTAACCGCACCCGGGAATTTTCATCTTTACACACGATTTACACTCCCTATTTTATGTTGCAAGTGCCTGGAAAGTGGTCTATCACGCACGCGTAGCGTGCGTAATGGGGCACTTTCCATGCACGTGTTGAATAAAGATACTTTCAGATCAATTATTGCAAGCTATATTTGTATTCGTTTAACGAGAATTAGTGTGTCAATATCTATGATCAAGGATTATTTATCTGATATATCTGACGACTCATTGAGCTTACTAGTTATATTGCTTCTTTCATTTTCCTTTTCGTTATGAGTGAAATTAATCCTTGTAGATTGAAGAATATTGTTTTCAGAAATATATCCATTTACGAACAGTTAAATTGACACATTAATTCTAGGCATATTATTACTTTATGTGATTAATGCTATTTTTGCTGTATATTCTTATATATATTATATATATATACCGGGTGTCTTAGACCACCCGTATCACCCGATTTATTCGTAAACGCAACATTTTAGAGAAAAATGTTCTAGACCAAAGTTGTATGGTTTCAAGGGGTACATAAGATGGTGTCATTAGTTTCACCTTAAATAGTTGCTTGAAGGTCACGTAAAAGTCACCTTCAATTTTTTAAATAGAACCACCTACTTTTTATTGCATATTCTTGTAGCTTATCTCGAGGGCTTTCCAAAACACTATAAGAAAGTATTTTTTCATTTAGAATTTTTGGACGTATAAGGCTTGAAAGTTCTAGTATTTTGACAAATGAATTTTGAATTTTCAAAAGACATAGTTGCTTTTAAGGTTGTATGACCCGTAAGATCTCTGCCAAAAGTTTAAGAAAC
>NW_020212293.1:0-6404 GCF_003070985.1 Temnothorax curvispinosus | reverse complement strand
AAAATCCGGAGCACTCTGTATAATATTATAAATTTTATTTTTTATATCAGAGCCGGGATTTAGTTGCACATTTCGGGCCGATTCCCGACGCGACGCCTCCTATACCCCCACTACCGCTCGAGGCGCAGCGGCCGAGCCGCCGATCGCTCACGTGACGCGTCATCTCAGGAGCGTCGCGCGTGCTATAAGCATGATGAAACTGCAATCTCCCCCGAATAATATACCGATTAAAAAGTTAGTTATATAGACGGTTAGAATATGTAATTATAATTAGGACAATAGTTTCCGCGCCACCCATGAGGTACTATTGCTGACGCGTTTTTTTTTTAAGTGGTATCCCCAGTAGGCCTACTCCACATGAAAAGATAATATGTATTTTTATTTTTTTCCTTTGAATGATAAAGTAATCACTGCGCACTGCGCAGAATGCATTTTATTTGCAATTACTGCGCTTATCGCAGAATGCATTTCTGTTTCTCTTTATTTTACTTTCATCACTGCGCACTGCGCAGAATGCATTTTATTTGCAATTACTGCGCCTATCGCAGAATGCATTTCTGTCCCTCTTTATTTTACTCTCATCACTGCGCACTGCGCAGAATGCATTTTTGTTCCTCTTTATTTTACTCTCATCACTGCGCACTGCGCAGAATGCATTTTATTTACAATTACTGCGTTAATCGCAGAATGCATTTCTGTTCCTCTTTATTTTACTCTCATTTACTAATTGGTCGATTTTCTAGGCCGTTTACATGATTTTACAATAGATGGGATATCTATAGAAATGTTAGAAGAACTAGCTCGCATTAATGAAGTTAATGATTTATCGCTTAAAGAAGAACGTTTATCGGATTTTATGATTTTCATTTTTGAAAACGAGCATTCACATAAGTATGTGGATCCGAACATGGAAAATATTCGAAGACCAAAATTTTTAAGATTAGGGTAATTTGAATTGTTTAAAATCTTAAAAAAGTCCGCTCCTTTTTCTGGACGAGTTTTGAGGGAAAGATCATTTTGCAAATCGCAAAGTTCCTCTTGAAATTCTACATTTTGTTGTTCGATTTCCGCAGTGAGAGGATTTTCGAACAGAACTAAGTCCTTTCTAAGACTTTCGAAGTCAGTAAAACGCATGTCGAACTGAGTTATTAATGAGTCAATTAACTGAATATATTTTTTAAAATTGCAAACTGTGCCGTATTCTTCGAAGAGAATCTGGCAAGAAGGGTAGAAATAAAGAGTGTCTTTTTCTAAGTGATTTTTAAATAAAACTAGTTTTCTACGAAATGAGTCAATATGACTAACTAATTGACATATTGTCTGGTTGGTCTTTTGCAGCTTTGTATTTAAAATATTTAAATGATTAGTTACATCGGTGATGAAAGCGAGTTCACAAAGAAACTCAGTGTCTTCAAAAATATATTTAATGTCATCATCTTTGGCAATAGACATTTCTTGCAAGAAAAGGAAGATCTCTTTTCTTATCGCAAAAAACTTCTCTAAACATTTCCCAGCACTGAGCCATCGGACTTCACAATGTAGGGGTACATCTGTATAAAGTGCATTATGCTCTTCGAGAAAGTGTTGAAATTTGCGATGAGAAAGAAACTTGTGGCCGCCTTTTATTAAATTAATGATTTTTGTAACAGTTTTCATGGCGGTAGATAATTTTATAGCTTTCCCACATAATGTTTCTTGATGAATAATACAATGAATAAGGGGGAATTTTAAATTGCGCTGCTTTAGTTGACCGAAGAAACCAATTTTTTGACCTGTCATCGCTCTTGCGCCATCTGTTACTATGGCTGAACATTTTGAAAAATCGGTGTCAAATTTTTGAAGAGTTTGTTCAACGGCTTTAAAAATATCTAGACCTGTTGTTGTGTCATGTAATGGAACAAAATCTAAGAGCTCCTCAACATGTGAAAAATCGTTTTGTACAATTCGAGCAAAAATACTCAATTGACTCACATGTCCAATATCGGTGCTTTCATCTAAACATAATGAAAAATAAGCACAACTGTCTAACAAAAATTTTAGTTTTTCTTCTATCGAACAAGCAATATCAGTAATTCTTGCTGCCACTGTCTTTTTAGTTAAAGGAATGCAGCAGCTTCAGCAAGCGTCAATGAATTTCCGAATGATTTTACTGCCTCGATGAGACATTCCTTTATAAAATTACCTTCCATAAACGGCTTAGAATGCTGGGCAATAAGAAGCGAAATAGCATATGATGCAGTGACAGCTTTTACCGAAGAATTAGCATTATTAGAATTATCATTAAAACTGGAACTTTCCTGATAAATTAATTTTAAACCCTCTATTAAATTACGTTTTTCTTGACCTTCATATTTTGAATATTCACTTGAATGTTTTTTTTTATAATGTCTCCCAATGACAAATTTTTTCACAACAGCAGGTTGATATTTGCATAAAATACACACCGTGTGATTGCCAATAAATGTAAAAAAACTATCCTCCCATTTCTTATCAAAATGTTGTTCATACTTTTGCTCACTGGCCATCGTACTGATTTAACAAAAAAATTACACAATTATTAGCACGCACACTTAAGGAAAAACTACACAAAAAAACCTACCTTATAACTTTTCGAAGATATAAGAATAACGAAGAATAACAAGAGTTTATATCCACGCACTTTATACCCACGTTTCACGAAGTGATCTGCCAGCGACAATAACGGTTGGAAAACAAGAAGGAATCAAAACAATTGCATATCGAATGCGCGGCATAAACACGCGGTATAGTTAACGTAGGAAATTTAAATCTCTCTTCGTAAATACGACGTTTCTTTGTGAACTCGCTCTTATCACAGATGTAACCAGTCATTTAAATATTTTTAAAGCTGCAAAAGGCCAACCAAACAATATGTCAATTAATTAGTCATATTGATTTATTTCATAGAAAATTAATTTTATTTAAAAATCATTTGAAAAAAGATATTTTCCATTTCTATCTCTCTTGCCAAATTCTTTTCGAAGAATACAGCACAAGCTGTAATTTAAAAAAACATTCACTTAATTGACTTATTAATAAGTCAGTTCGACACGCGTTTTACTGACTTTGAAAGTCTTAGAAGGGACTTGGTTCTGTTCGAATATCCTCTCACTGCGGAAATCAAAGAACAAAATTTAGACTTTCAAGAGGAACTTTGCGATTTGCAAAATGATCTTTCCCTCAAGACTTGTCCAGAAAAAGAGGCGGACTTTTTTAAGATTTTAAATCATTCAAGTTACCCTAATCTTAAAAATTGTGGTCTTCGAATTTTTTTCATGTTTGGATCAACATTCTTATGTGAATGCTCGTTTTCGAAAAGGGAAATCATAAAAACCGATAAACGTTCTTCCTTAAACTTAAACGATAAATCATTAATTTTATTAATGCGAGCTAGCTCTTTCGTTCATTAATATATTTCACATTATTTTTCTTTTTAGTGGAATAGGCCTACTGGGAAAACCACTTGAAAAAAAACGCGTCAGCAATAGTACCCATGGGTGGCGCGGAAACTATTGTCCTAATTATAATTACATATTTTAACCGTCTATATAACTAACTTTTTAATCGGTATATTATTCGGGGGAGATTGCAGTTTCATCATGCTAGCACGCGCGACGCTCCTGAGATGACGCGTCACGTGAGCAATCGGCGGCTCGGCCGCTGCGCCTCGAGCGGTAGTGGGGGTATAGGAGGCGTCGCGTTCGGAATCGGCCCGAAATGTGCAACTAAATCCCGGCTCTGTTTTATATATATATTTCCTATTCTCGTACAAAAAAACTAAAATATTTACATTTTCCGGGGCTAAACAGTTACGTTTTCGTGATACAATATTGCCCGCTGAGGAAAACGCTCTTTCCGAACTCGCGGATGTTGCAGGTATTGCTAAATATTTCCTCGCTAATTCGGCGAGTGTCGGATATTTATTAACTCTTGCCTTCCACCATTCGAGGGGTGAGTCATTATAATCAATGGTTATCTCTATTTGATAATGGTCAAGTTGCTTTCGCCAGTCAGTTTGTGTACTTGAAGTACTCTTTTTAAAAATAAAATCTAATGCTCTTCCAACCACACGTGTAGTTCTTTCCTCCGGTATATCGGTTGGAGCTAGCGTCTGTAAAAAGTGAAAAATTCATTTTATTCAGTCTATTTCTTTATAGTAAATAACTCTTCTTTTCGTTATCTTACTCATTGCAAACATAATGTACGTATAAAACAATCAACAATTAATTATACACACACACACACACACATATATATATATATATATATATATATATATATATATAATAAATTACCTGTAATTCTTTCTTAATAAAGTCTTTTATCTTTATTCTCTCCGTTTCGAATTGTTCGGCTGTTAAGTCTTTGTAGCGAGGATCGAGGAAGCTTGCAATTTGACGCACGCTGACTTTCTCGTTTGATTGTATTTCCATATCAAAGCGCCTAATCAGTGATTGACGTAATATTTGTTTGAATGTTGAAATATAGTCGTCGTCCAAAACGTCCTCTATCAGATGATTATCTATGATTCCTCGTATTACCGGACGAACCAAAGATATTGTGACTTCGGATGAAGAGCAAAATACGGTGGTTGCACATTGGAGAGGTTTCAGAAGCGTCACCAGTTTTTCTATAGTCAACCATTCAATTGCAGTGATTTCTAAGTTTTGAGCCTGCCTCGGTTTTGTTATAGATGTATCATTTAATACCGCCAAAATAGGAGTTCTATTTTTTTGTAAACGTTCACACATATAATAAGTGGAATCCCATCTTGTAGGACAGCTTTGAATTAATGTTTCTTGCGGCAGATTGAATTTTATTTGAGTTTTGTGTAGCTCTTGCATTGCTAATGTAGAATGTTTGAAATGTCCAACAATTTTCCGTGCTTTCTGTATAACATATGCTATATTTTCTAATTGTGATGCATCATTCACAGCTAGTTGTAGGGTATGAGCCGCACAGTTAACATGTTCATTTATATTTTGAAGATTTTCTGCAGCGTTTATCATATTGGATGCATTGTCGTGTACTATGGCAAAAATTTGTTCTTCTAAATTCCAATCGAAGAATATCATTTCTAATCCTAAAGCTATATTCTCAGCTGTATGTCGTTCCTCTAATCCTATTGTACATAAAGTGTGACTACTTAATTCCCATTTTTCTTTATCTATATAATGTGCCGTACAGGATAAGAAAGAATCTTGTGAGAGAGATGTCCAAATATCCGTGGTGCATGATATATTGGCGCCTTGATGTTGCATCTTGTGCTGCAGGAATGTTTTTATTTCATCATAATTTAACTGCAATCGCGATAGAATTGTTCTTGCTGCAGGTACCATATATCCAGGTTCTATAGTAGCCATAAAATTTCGGAATCCTTCGCTTTCAACAAATGAAAGTGGCAATTGATTTGTAATAATTAGACAAGTTAGCGATTTAGATATATCTTCTTGACGATCTGCGCTGCATACTGCATTATCTCTCTTACATTTTTTCTTACGCCGTGGCTGTCTTATGTCATCTATATTACACACACACGTATATACATTTATATACAATACAAATAACACATTGCATTCTCATGCATTAGTTTTTAAATATTATTTTAAATACAATAATATTTTAAAAAGCTTACTTTATCTTACCTGTATTTGAATAATTTGAAGATAACGAAGGATCATCTATATTTATTGACGGGGAAGAATCTGTATTTGAAGAGTCAGAGGATTTTTCCAGATCATTTCTGTTTATGAAACGATATATAAATTAGTTTCTAATTATTTATACAAGATTAAAGACAATATAAAATATAGAACATGTAAATATATATAAAATTTAAGGATACTCTATGATTAATAATACAATCAAATAACGAAATAAATTATCAGCCACATTTTATCAAACAATTTCTTTTCTATACACATATATATGTATATATTGGTGTGTGTGTGTGTGTGTGTGTGTGTGTGTGTGTGTGTTTAAAATCACATGTAAGAATTTAATATGTATCGAAGCGTGATTATATTAGGCCGTTAAATAAACAATCACGCTTCGACATATATTAAATTCTTACATGCAATTTTCAAATAAATATTAACAGTTACCTAGTCTCGCTATGATCCTGCAGTTGTTCGCTACGACTTATCGGATCATTCTTATTCCTTATCATACAATGTATAGCCTTTAAATGTTTATTTAACGAACTCGTCGATCCTGAATATTCAAAGGAAGCATCGCAAATGTTGCAGAAGGCAGATTTTTTGTCCTCCGACGTTTTGCAGTATTTCCACACCCAACTTCTTTTAGGCATTATCTTCTAATTAAATAATGAGCACACAAATGATACACAAGCTTCGTATTCGTAGAAACGCTTTCCTTAGATGTTC
>NW_020212292.1:0-2545 GCF_003070985.1 Temnothorax curvispinosus | reverse complement strand
CTTTCAATAGCCTCCCTATCACAGCATATTTTCCATTTTGCCTCTTCATTCCTATCTTCCTCTTCTTCTCTCTGTACATTTTGATTCTTACCTAACGCCCTATCTCTTACATCTAACATCGCGACTAAAAGCATGTGATCTGAGTCCACTCTCGCATCTATTTTAAATTCCCTAATTCTATCATGCATTTCTTCGCAAACAATCATATAATCTATTACGAAGCTACCCCTAGCACCTATAAATGTATATTCACCTTCCCAATCACCTTTTGTTGTACCATTCAGCAAGTACCATCCCTTATTTTAAACCTATTCTACTAAGTTCCTGCCTCCATTACCTATTAATGTATCTTTACTTTTCCTCTCCCACCCTCCTTTTTCTTCCTCCCCGCCACCTAATTCTCCTGTTCTGATGTTAAAATCTTCTCCTATAATCACAAGCTCTCTATCTACTTTTTCTATCCACCAATCTAACGTCTCCTCCATCTTGTTCCAATCCTCCCTATTATATACTGATATGATATTTGTTATGTCACCTTCCTCAAGTATTTCTGACAAAACTAAACCTTCCTCTTCCTTCTTGATCAACTCTGATCCTTCCTTCCCCATCCCTTCCTTTTACCTAAAATAAAACCTCCCTTTGCCCTACCTTTTTTATTGACCCTAGTAGCATTACTACACATCCAAATATGCGTATCCGGTAACCTCACTTTGATTGTCTCCCAACTAACAGAATCAATCCATGTTTCACTCAGACTTATGAAATCAAAATCTGTAATCTGTAATATAATCCGCGTCCATCGTTACCACATCCGCCAAGGACATCGAAGCTATGATGTACGAATTAAAAAGTATTCTCGCCTATTCTATTACGATAATCCAAGTAATATTAAAATATTATTATATTATTATATATAAAAATAAGAAATATAGTAGACAATATACAGAGTTACAACTATAATTATACATATCGCATCGATATCTGTTTCGTGCGCGACCGAGGTACCCTCGGGACACGAAGTATGCCGGGACCACCCTGTCCAGGGCGCGGGGCAAGAACCAAGGAGGTAGCGAAAAGAGGGTTCAAAAAACGCTCGCTCGGTTATTCTGACAAACACACTTTATTGCACATAGAGTACTTCTCGCATTCACGCACCCGAGCACCCGAAGCATTCGCGGGATGGCGGGACGGAAATCTTGAGTCGCTCCTTCTGTCTGCGTGGCTTGCGAAACGGAAATCTTGTAGAGCGGTAGATGACCGCCCTCGCGTTCGGAGATCTTGTTCGCGGTCAACGGATATCTTGGCGCGAAGCAGACGAGCGACCGCGGTCACGAGGTGCGAGATGCTCAGGCTTTCTTCTTGTCTCGGGTACGCGATAGTGAGTTCGCGTTTTACACAATCACTATACGCTTTACAGTCACGCTGATGGTCCGTGTTCACGAACGGCGCGGCACGACAAAATGGCCGCGAGAGAGGGGTCGATATCGGGATCGAACTCCCGGCGCTGAGTTATTGAGAAGTGCTCGCTTGCACTTACGTTCGGTTATCACAACACTTGTTGCAATCACTATACTCGGGCTGACTGCCCGTGACGGTTTCGTTCGCCGTCTTTACGGTCCTTTAGATGAGGATCACGGTACCGCACGCGGTGATCACGTGATCCGTTTATGCGCGTTACCCACTCGATTGCGGGCGACAAATCTCGTCAATCTCGGATGACGAGAGATAATGCGCGACGACTAATGCTACTCGCGTCGACACTTGTACGCTCAAAACTACCCCTTGCACAGGGCGTCTCGCGTTCCCCCGTACCGAACTCCTCGCAGTCGGAAAACGGCTCACTCTTCGCGGCACGAGCGAAAGAGCGAGTCGAGATGTTTCACGCGGCGATCTCACGGATGCGGCTCGCGATGAAACTTGATTACGGACTTCACGCACTGGCGGTCGAGACCACTCCCGATAGGCACAATGTCGCGAACGCCCGGCTCGATGTGTCTCTTGTCGCGTCAGAGAACAGAAGAGAGCGCGGATCGATATCGATTATCCTTCGTCCCGAGAGAAGACCCTCGGCGGGGGTCTGGGCCTCACGAAGGGCGAATCACATGGATCCGCGATGTAGCGCGTTGCGCGGTACATATATTTAGGAATACGCATGCGCGTTTTGCAATCGCGCTGTCGAAACGGTCAACGCGATACTCGGGTGATCTCGGATAAAGTCGAGTCAAGCCCGAAAGTTGTTTGTGCTTGCGCCAGGGGCGATTATTTTCGCGACAGCGCCCTGCCACCTGATTTTACCTTAATCCTAAACAATATCAAAGACCCCCAGATCCCCCCTCGAGGCCGCGTGGACCGAGGCCGGGTGGCTGGGGGGACTTTGCCCCCACAGACCCCCCCTCGAGGCCGGGTGGCTAGGGAGGCTTCGCCTCCCCAGACCCCCCCCTCGAGGCCGCGCGGACAGAGGCTGGGTGACTGGGGGGGCTTCGCCCCCTCAGACCCCTCCTCGAGGCCGCGCGGACAGTAATACAAAATGGTACAAAAACAATGC
>NW_020212291.1:4374-14321 GCF_003070985.1 Temnothorax curvispinosus | reverse complement strand
CGTTATTAGTAATCATATATTAAGTACAATCAAAATACACGAATCAATAACCAATTACGCATCGCATATAACCATTATTAAAATATGTCCTTGAAGTAATCAATTTGCGTATATATATATATATATATATATATATATATATATATTGTCACGACTTTTTACCCGTTCGGGCGCAAAGCCGGATCAAAAGGGAGTTGCGGGAGAGTAGGATGTCAGGCCTCTCCGACGGATCTCTCGCACGAACCGAATTTCTAACGCGAACGTGAGTGTTGGGCGCCAGACGCGGTATCCCGCGTCCACTAACGCGAAAATCACAAAATTATCGAGACGTTTATCGTAGTTAAACGGCGTGCGAGAAATCGACCAGCTCGGCGTATTACTCAGGGACGAAGGTGATATAGGGCGGCGCGAATGGTGATGACGACACAAAAATTACGAACTCAAACAATTAATAACAAAAGAGATTAACATTTATTGCAAAGAAAAAAATAATTGGCTCACGAGATGGCTCTAACAAATTAAAGGAGCGAGTTATTCATTACCGACAAAGTGAAATAATATAGACGTGAGTAATCGTGAGCGTGAAATAATAATCCGAAAGCATGGGTAGACAGAAAGATAATAATTCGAATAACAGGTCCAAACATACTCGACCGCGAACACCAAAAATTAACTCCATAAATTTTGAAGGATCGCGAGGGTACAAAATTCTGTCGCCAAGGTAAAGTCTCCTCGAAATACGAGGCGCAAAATAGTAAGCTCGAACGCGACAGATGACGCGAAATACTTAAGTTTTATCGCGCCGAGGAAATCATCAGCGCGAGAAGAATATCGTACTTAATCTAACGAATCTTTACGGGACATACGCCCTACGCAAAAGAGTACTGAATTCAACGCGAAAGAAAGAATATCTTCCGATGGGAATAGCGCTAAACCAGCGCGATACTACACAACGCAATAATGTCTTGACGGACTTACAGACTAACGCAATGTAAAACTAAATCTAAGCAGGGAGAAATATTTACACGGGGTAGCGCGAACATGACCGCGTCTAACGTGAGCACAAGAGATTACGTGAACGGCGTAATGCTAAAGATCATTCTCGACGAATAGGTACGGGCACGAGAGTCACGCGGGGCGTACCGTCGAATGTTATCACCGAATACGTGATCGCGACTAGAGATACCGCGAGAATATTCGCGAATTACCGAGTCAAAATATCTATCATGATCTCCAGGGTTTTTACGCAACGAGTACCGATTCCTGGCCACGAGACCATCCCGAAGCCCTTCGCTCTCGCTCTCGATCGCAGACGCACAATTACGGGATCTCAATTACGCGGGTACTTTAGGCGAGAGCGTGGCCCGGAGGGCGGTGTCGTGGCTTACATTACTACCGTCTATTACGAGGCAACCTCACCGGTAAGATGCTTCCTCGGTCGGGGCTGTCCTCTCCGCCGTCACCAAAACCGTCGCGAGAAAATCAGGCACCAAGTGCGCAGCAGAATTAGGCCGGGAGGCGCTCGAGAGAAAAGCGGGTCGTCGGTCCCGAGGGTAGCTCACGAATGATCGCGGAAGTGCGCTCGATAGAGGCGTCGATCTAACGCCCCTAGCGGGACATGCGCGACCCTTCCGCGCGATAAGCGGACCAATTGGCGATGAGCTCGCAAGCTCGCGAGGGAGCCGCTAGCAGGGTTATCGACCGTGGATTCGGCGGGGCGTTCGAACGTGCCCTTCGCGCTCGCGGGGTCCTTCCAGGTTTCCCCGTTGTAGTAGGCAAGGCGATGACTCCCGTGGTGTCCTCTGGCTCGACTCGGGGGCGGTGGCCATCCACCCCCAGAGTCCGTCTGGCCTCGGAGGACTGCAGACAGGCCCGGCGCCGGGCCCCTGCGATGCACAGGTTCGCCTGCCGTTGCTGGCGCGCAGCGCGCGCGTCTCACGTCGTCCCTCGCTTAGTAGCGGTCCTCGTAACTCGGGCTCCTCGCCCTCGACATCTCGCTTTCGGTCCTTGTGATTCCGTTTATCATCCGGCTCTCCTGGTACTCCTCGTCATCTTCAGTGTGGCGTTGGAACTCCAACTCGACGGGGTGAGGCGCCACGCAATATCGCAAGAAAAAAAAACAATAATGAATATTTGAATCGCAACTTTAATACGCCCCTGGAGATCGAAGGTCGATTCGTGAGCCGTCCTCGGGCGCGCAATCCGCGCCTTGTGACGGCGGCGGAGCGCTGCCACGCCGCGGCGAAACCGCAACGTCACAACACCCCACCCCAAGAGAGAGCATATCGGGCGCGATTGCCTCGACTTAGCCACTTGCCCATCCGGGCTCGTTACTAGGACGCTCACGCGACCGAGATCTCCAGTGAAGGGCTTCCAGTACTTGGACGGACACAACGTATAACACAAAAAAAATCATACGATTGAAATAACAATACGATCAAATTTCAGCCCTCTTCCCACTTGCCGTAAAAACCTCGAAATTAAACTCGAAATGCCTTATTTGCCCTGTTTCCGTTTCGCTTAACGATTTGACACAAGTCGGACTTCTTACGATGGCCTACGATGGCTATGTGCCTCTCGCTTGTTGACGACTGCCTACCGAACACTAACGCAACGCAAAAACGTGAAATACATCACCGCAACGCGAAGACGTTAAACGCTAACGCAACAACGTGAACATTAGCGCAACGCGAAACCTAACGCGAAATACCTAACGCTAACGAGACCTAACGTCAACGAAGGTAGAGAGAAGGGGGGGTAGCCCCCGTCTATTCCCGTGGGAGATAGCCCCATTTTAGCCAAGCACGCTAGCTAGACGTACAAGGCAGATTTGTGCTAGCACAACACCAACGCGAAAGTGGCGTCGACTGCAGAACGAGAGCGCAACACTAACTCCTATCGTGGCTTTTATTCGTATCGTCGGGCTTGCGCGGCAATGCTAACTATCGAACACGATTAACGGCAGGGTTTCTCGCAATTTAAGAGTTAACGAACGGAGGTTTCGGGGTGGGTTCCAGGGTAAGATCTTACTCTAAACGTGGTGGTTAGTAAATTTTGGGAGCCTATGGGAGGAAACGTAACATAACTTCAACATAACAATAAAGGGAAAGCAAGCAACGAAAAGAAACCTAAATAAGTAGGAGTGGTTACTCGCGATAAGGCTTTAAATCCTTAATATGGACTTTTCCGATTACGTTACCGAGGGGATCGGCGAGTTCGTAGACTACCGGCGACAGAATTTTATGAACGACAAACGGACCGTGATATTTCGTGGCTAATTTTGCAGAGATATGCTGCGTGGCGGACGACAAAATGTGTTGCCGTTTCAGAACGAGATTGCCTACGGCGAACTGTCGATCCCGCCGTCGTAAGTTGTAATATCGCGTTTGTTTTGCCCGCGCGGCCTCGAGATTTTCTACAATCCACCCGCGCAACTGTTGGATGTGTTCCATCCTTTCTCTCCAATTGGCGGGATCGGCGTCTTCGATCTCGACATCTTCTCGTCCGCGCAGACTAACAGGCTGAGGTTCCCTCCCAAAGTTGAGAAATGCCGGAGTCGCTTGGAGCGATGTATGGTGCGCGGAGTTATACGCGAAGCGGAATTCGTTGATGTGTCGGTCCCATTCTCGATGGTCCCGGTCAAGGAACGCCGTAATCATGGTCTTTAGCACGCGATTCACCCGCTCGACCGGATTGGCTTGCGGGTGATAAGGCGGCACCGTCGAGTGCTTAATGCCGTATTGTTCCGCAAGTGCCCGTAAGTCGCGATTGACAAATTCCGTACCGTTATCAGTCAGCAATACGCGAGGTGCTCCCCACCGAAATATAACGAGATCTTCGATCGCCTCTCGGATTGCTTTACCTGTCGCCTTACGAAGCGAACGACACTCAACCCATTTAGTGAAGAGGTCTTGTATTACGAGAAGATACGCGTGACCAGATCTGCTCGGCGGAAGCGGCCCCATTATATCCGCGGCAACTACCGTCCACGGAGCTTCAATGACACGTTGTCCCATTAATCCCGCGGGGACGTCCTGTTCTACCTTGGTGCGTTGGCATGTGTCGCATCGACGCACATATCTAGCAATATCGCGAAACATTTGCGGCCAGTAGTATCGCGTCGCGACACGGCGGTAGGTTTTTGCAACGCCGAAATGTCCGGCTTGAGGCGGATCGTGATTATCGCGGATTATTTCCTCCCGCGAGTCCTTCGGTACGACACGTTTCCACTGGTCGAGATCGTCCACCAGTTCGCCTACGATCGGGTGAGGTCGGCGGAAATACAACTGTCCTCCATCGATTTTCCACCCGGGGTATCGGCGTGGGTGCTCGGTAACGTCGTCAAACCGTTTCGCGTACCACTCATCTTCGATCGCGACCGCCGCGCACAAATCGTTATCTTTCTCGTAAATTCGCGAGAGCGCGTCTGGCACGTGGTGCAACGCTCCCTTCCTATGCTCGATTCGATAGTCGTACTCAAGTAACTCGAGGGCCCACCGCGCTAACCGGCCGGTCGGATTCTTAAGATTGTGCAGCCAACGGAGGCTGCTGTGATCCGTTATTACAGTAAAGTTGTATCCTTCCAAATATGGCCGGAATTTCTTAATGGCCCATATCACGGCGAGACACTCTTGCTCGGTCGTTGAATACTTGCGCTCCGCTTCCGATAGCGACCTACTCGCGAACGCGACCACATGTTCGTTCCCATCTATTTGTTGCGTCAACACCGCGCCCAATCCCACGGAACTTGCGTCGGTCTGCAACGAAAACGGCACGCGGAAGTCTGGGCATGACAAAGTAGGGGGAGAGGCTAAACGAGCTTTTACATTTTCAAACGCGACGGTCTGTTCTTCGCCCCATTCCCACGGCTGGTTCTTCTTGAGAAGACGCGTCAAAGGTTCTAAGAGCGTCGCGCACTGCGGTATGAAGCGGCGATACCACGACGCCATCCCTATGAAACGTCGTAACTGTCGGAGGTTACGCGGCACCGGATATTCCCGAATGGCGACCGTTTTATCCGGATCGACTTTTAAACCGTCTCGATTCACGAGAAACCCTAAGTATTTCACCTGAGATCGGCAGAAGTGGCTCTTTTCGGGATTAATTGTAAGACCGGCTTCTCGAATCTTCTTAAATACGCGCTCTAACCAGATCAAATGCTCCTCGAAAGATTCCGTCGCGATTACTATGTCGTCGAGATAAGCAAACGCATAAGGGTCCATCTCGGGCCCGATCAACCGATCTAGTAATCGTTGGAAAGTCGCGGGCGCTCCCGTCAACCCGAACGGCATTCGCTTAAAATGAAATAAGCCTTTTCCCGGAACCGCGAAGGCCGTTATCTCCCGACTCTTCTTCTCGAGCGGGATTTGAAAATACGCCTGGCTCAGGTCGATGGTGGAAATGTACCGAGCCTTTCGTAACTTATCGAGAATCGCGTTCATATACGGTAATGGGTACGCGTCCTTTTTCGAAACGTTATTAACTAGTCGAAAATCTAGACAAAACCGATACGTCCCGTTGGGCTTCTTAATCATGACGATCGGGGTCGACCATTCACTTTGAGAAGGCTCGATAATACCGGCTTTTAGTAACCGATCGACTTCTTCGTAAATCGCCTCTTTTATTTTCGGCGAGACCGGGTAACATCGTTGTTTAATCGGAGGATGATCTCCGACTTCGATACGGTGTTCCGTTAACGTGGTGGCCCCGAGCTTTTCCGGAACGCTCGTTAAGTGTGACGCTAGAAATTCGCGCAAACGTTTTTCCTGATCCGGCGTTAGTTCACTCAAACCACAACAGACGAGCGGTGACGCTTCGGGTTTCAGCGCCTTTTCCCCTTTTTCTGCCGAATCCGCCGCGATATCTACGCTGTCTCCCTCCGACAGGACGACACGAACGTTCGCGAGAAAACTCGAAGAGCCTTTCTCGAAAGGATACTGTCGCGAGGAATCTTCTACGAAATGCCATGTTCCGTCCGCGAAGTTAACGCTAATCCCGAAAGCTTGTAAGAAATCCAATCCTAAAATACACGGTAACGCTAAAGTTGGCAACGAGTGGATTACCATTTGCCGGGTTTTATCGTCCACGCTAACTGGGACAGTTACCTCCCCCCTGACTCTCGCTGTTTGATTCGTCGCGGTCGCCACCCGTCTCCCGCCGGTCAAACGGAACGAGAAACCTAATTGCTTAATTAGCGCCGTTATTTCCGGACCAATGTAAGTGCGACTAGAGCCCGTGTCAACCAACGCGCCTATCTCATATCCCGCGATACGAACGCGGAGGAATTTCAGAGAGGCCGAGGCCCCCTTTATATTAAACGCGCTGTATGCGGCCTCGCGGCGATCCACGGCCGAATCGTTCGGGGCGGAGAGGGTAGGAGTCGGGACGCCCCTCTTACGCGACTCCTCTATGCGTTTCCCGAGCACGCGGGACACGTACGGACGGTAACTTCGGCTTTACCGCACCGATAGCAATGTCTTTTCGGCGGAGCTTTGCAATCGCGCGAGAAATGCCCCGTCCCCTCGCAATTCCAGCACGTCGCGGTACGTGCAGCGGCCGGAGGGGTGGTCGACACGTCGGTCGCGGAAGCGGCGGTCACTGCGGGAGCGCTCGCCTTGGGCCCGCCGGCCTGTGCTTTTTTCCCGTTCGCGGCGCCTGCCCCGGTCCCGGTCGAATTTGCCGTAGAAGTACCAAGCGCGGCCACTGTATCGCGAGAATTTCCGCCGGAACGGCGATTCGCGCCTTTAGCTACCCGATATGCGAGATCCGGAAATAAGGATTGCTCTGGCGGGGGAGGTGCCCGATAAGTTTGCGCGGCACGGCAGCTGGTCTCGGCTCGCGTGGCCCACCGCTCGAGCGCCTTCATGCTCGTTACCGCGTCTCGCGGAATCAACGTCTGTAATCGGGGTAGTAGGTGCCGGTGCGCGTAGCCGACCCTTTCCTCCTCGCGCCACGGCGGCGATAAGCGATCATAGAGCGAGTTTAGGCACGTCAAAAAGTCCGCGACGGATTCGGTTTCGCCTCGGGGCATCATGACGCGCAGGGCCGAAAATTCAACTTTCGGCCCTTGTAGTGTAATATACTATTTTGTAAAAATCTCATCTAAGATCTGAGCTCTCAACTTATATGTATATTTTGTAATACCATGGGATGCTGTATCTAAAACTAATTGGAAAAATGTATTTGATTCTTGCGAAGACATAAAATGTTTTATCTCCTTTTTATCGAAACTAGACACTGCAGACGCGCGCTACGCGTGCGCTATTTATCTTTAACATTTCACTATTAAACCTATTATACACAACTGTCAAAATATACAATGACAGCTGCAAATGAAGTAAGCGCAGCAAGAAAACCAATCGGCATCGCGGAAAAGCGGCAACAATAAACTTCACATCTCCTTTTTAGAAAAGGATATGCTGCTATAAATAATTTTAACAAACTATCAAAGGCGCAAGTGTTAGTAACAGAAAATTTGTTAGCTCCTATTTTTATTGCCTTAACCGATATATTGCCACCATTTTTTATAATTGGCATTTTCCTAACTTTATCATGTGAGAATAGATTATCGGCACTATCCGCATGCAGATATTTGCTCTTCCTCTTTGTCTTAGTTGTGGCTAATCCGCGCCAATTTTCTATTTCCCTCGTTGGTAATATATCACTCGCGATATTATTGTCATTGCAATTTTTGCACATTCGTGCTTGGCCATATCCTTCTTCGCTCACGGGTGTAGAGCATGCATCTATCGCATGCACTGCTTTATTACAAATATAACATTTGTGTGCACCGGTAGGTATGTCTCCATTCGCACATACTGGACATGCTGGATTTGGTATGCTTGATACATTTATATCGTCATTAAATGCTTCAACTACATTTTTGTTTATTTTCTCATGCACTGAAAAAAAAGCTTAGTTAGATTAGGTTGCAATAATCCAGGCTTGGTTAATGTTATCAAGAACCTTGATGAAATAGTTTCAACGTATAGGTGATTGTGACGAAATAATTTGGTTAATGTTGACAAATAATTCTAGCAAAACCTGATATGATTTGGTTAATATTGGCAAAGTTTGATAATTATTACCAAGTAATGATAAATGTAACCAAACGATTTGATAAGTATAAATTGATAGTTTATTAGTAATTATAAAATGATTCAGAAAATATAACACAAAGGAACAATAAACTAATAGCTTTCGTAAAGAATAATCTGATTATTTAGCACTGCCTACTAAATTTAGTAATACTTTCTAAATAATGAAATTGCTTACTAAATAATTGAGTAACTGTCAGCAAACCAATCAGATAAGGCTTTTGAAGACAATTTATTACTAATTACCAAACTGTTCGTTAATTATCATTAAACTATTTGATAATAAGTACTACATAATTTAATTGACTCAACTAAACGCAAAATTTGCTCTTTTAAAATATTTATAATTATTACAAAATGTTTTGTTATTATTATTATAATCGGTAATAATAATCAAATATTTGAAAAAAAAAACTATTAGTAAATGCATCTCACAAATTTACCAAGGATTTCTTTTCCAGTGTGTGATTCTTCTGTTGTATCTACTAGATAATTCGATCGCACATTTGCAAGTTTGACTCGTCCGCTTAGAAAGTTGACATGCTTCAATACAAACTCGTCAACTCGCATCGGTGTTTTTTCATTTTTGAGTAGTATATTCTTTACTATATTAAAATCTCCTTCCACCGATGCACTACTGGCTGGAATTCGCCCGTATCCAAATTTATCATGACAGACGCATGACCACATTGGTAAATCATACTATTATATAAAACCCGACTGTTTGTCTGTCCGTCCGTCCGTCCGTCCGTCCGTCTGTCCGCGAACTACTCATTCGTTAGTGGACCGAATTTTTATCAAGGGTATATGAAATAGGGGTAGAATTTCCCGGGGAGTGCCATAAAGTGTATAGTTTTTTGCTACCGATTTTCTGGAAACCGATTTTTTTAATTTTTTTAATTTTTTGGGAAATAATCGACCGAATCTCGAAGAATTACGTATGAAACAGGGGTGGAATTTTCCGGAGAGTGCTATAAAGTGTATAATTTTTTGTTACCGATTTTTTTGGAAGCTGGTATTAGAAATTTTTCCAATTTTTCGGAAATTAATTGGACCGAATTTTTACCAAAAATATATGAAACAGGGGTAGAATTTCCCGGGAAGTGCCATGATGTGTATAGTTTTTCGTTACCGATTTTCTGGAAACCGGTTTTTCTAATTTTTTCAAATTTTTCGGAAAATAACTGGCCGAATCTCAAAGAATTAAATATGAAACAGGGGTAGAATTTTCCGGGGAATACTATAAAGTGTATAATTTTTTGTTACCGATCTTTTTGGAAGCCGGTATTAGAAATTTTTCCAATTTTTTGGAAATTAATTGACCGAATCGCAAAGAATTGTATATGAAGTAAGGGTAAAATATTTATGAGGAGCGCCATGATGTGTACAGTTTTTGTTACCGATCTTTTTGGAAACCGGTTTTTTTAATTTTTCCAATTTTTCAGGAAATAATTGATTAAATTTTAAAGAATTATACATGAAGTAAGGGTAAAATTTCCCGAGAAGTGCTATAAAGTGTACTATTTTTTGTTACCGATCTTTTTGGAAACCGGTTCCAAATGACTGAATGTCAAAGAATTGTACATAAAATAGGGGTTGAATTTCCCGGGGAGTGCTATAAAGTATATAATTTTTTGTTACCGATTTTTTTGGAAACTGGTATCAGAAGTTTGACAAATTTTTCGGGAAATAATTGATCAAATTTTAAAGAATTGTATATAAAACAGGGGTAGAATTTCCCGGGGAGTGCTATAAACTGTATAGTTTTTCGTTACCGATCTTTTTGAGAACCGGTATCTTTTTAGAAATCGGTTACGAAATTTTCCAGAGAGAGAGGAAGAGAGGGGGAGA
>NW_020212291.1:0-4274 GCF_003070985.1 Temnothorax curvispinosus | reverse complement strand
AGAGAGAGAGAGAGAGAGAGAGAGAGAAAGAGAGAGAGAGAGAGAGAAGGAGAGAAGGAGAGGGAGAGAGGGAGAGAGAAAGAGGGAGAGAGAGGGAGAGAGAGAGAAGAAGAGAGAGACTATTTGCGTGTCTTACATATGTTACTTATTACATATGTCCTCCGGGGCGAAGCCCGGGTAACCAGCTAGTACTTAATATGCGTCATTATTTTATTCGCAAATCTTGGCAAATAATGTGCATTTTCGCGATCACCTTCAATAACATTAATTTTTTCTGCGACATCTCTTTCAATCTCTTTGGCCCATTCTATCCATTTGTTTGTACGATCGTTATCTTCATCATTTTCTTCTTCTTCGTCAATAATGCTGTCTTTCGTTGTTTCACATAAATTTTCTTCTATCATTGAAGACATAAAAGATTTAATTTTCATTTTATATTCTTCGCAGATTGTTGTAGTGCCCTCTTCTGTTACTCCTTCTGTTTCGCTGCGTGCACTTATTAAAATAGATGTTAAAATCATTTTTGCTGTTTCTTCATTTCGGCATAAAATTAACTGACCCAACACAGATAAATAAAAATGTTTAATACGAGGTCGGACATCTTTCAAGAAAGCATAAATTTTTATGAAGTGTGCTACATCGATCCGAATATAACAGTCAGGTACATGAGCATCTTTACAGGCATCGGCATAATGTTACATCGTTAAATATCCGGTAAAACTGCGAATTGCTGCTGTCAAGAGAGCAATAGAAAAGTCACAGACGACTTCTCGAGGACAAGGTACACCTGTTCGTATCCATTCAATGAGCCAAAATTGGATACAATTCGTTGTATGGCTCTCTGTTAACATTTGTGTTACAGGGAAAAGTCCGCTTCGATCACAATTTATAACACAGTTGTATAAAAATATATGTTTAGAATTCGAGTTATTGGGTTTTCGAATTTTCTTCACAATGCTCCCTGTTGCATCTATAAATATACATGCCGGTTGTGAAGCAGCGTATGCTCGGTACACATCTAATTGGTAATTTCCCCAATAATGCACATAAAACGGTGCTCGGGGGGGTGTTTATCCGCCCCGGATTCGCGATTGGTCAAACTCGGTTGAAGGACCAGAGGGCCCGTGCCCTCACGAAAGCGATTAAAAATGCCAAAAAAGGGGGGTGCGAAGCGACTCACCGTATCGTAGCCCGTGATGTCCTCGCACAGCCTCCGTCCTTCCTCCTGGTTCTCGTGGTGGCGGAGAGTCAGCCCAGGCAGGATGGTCGTGCAAGACGCATGCGGATCGCGTGATCGTGCGTGCAGGCGGAAGACAAGCAAGCAAGCGTTAATGCACACGATTCGAATCACACGGCGCCGTTTCGCGGGGTGCACCCGGGCGCGGAATACCGTCCACAAAATCACTACGTGGCAAGATTCTATCGATACGATGTAATTCTTCTCGAAAAGCGAGAGACGACGACGGTCCGAGACGTGAGGCGTCGAGTACGGCCCCCAATTTTACTGTCTTCTCTCGCGTACGAAATACAACTGTACCGGTGCTTGCGCCTCGCGAAGACACCGGGAAGAAGCTCCTCTACTTCGTGCTTGGGGTGGCCGCCCGCGTGCGGGCAGCACGAGTCGGGTGAGTCGCGCGAACATTGACTATCGAATGGATCGCGATCCGCCAACGTCGCGCGCGAGTCGCTAATACGAAGTGAGCCTCGTTACCGACCGTAAACGAGACAAATATATACAAGGATGCTAAGCAACTAATCTAACGCGAATACAATACAATGACGCAACTAACAACTATTTACAAGTAACTATTTACACGCGAGTACCAAACAAACGGATTCATCCCGATGTTATGAATAATTCCTGCTAATTTATCAAATTGCATTATATACAAAGCTTTTATTGGATCTTCGTCAACATAATTTTTTCGCAAAATTTCATATTTTGCGGTACGTAATACTCCTGTAGTGTATAAGTGTGGGGGCTCTACCGTGTCATCATAATCCATACATTCTTCTGCCAATGTACTCTATAAGCCATTGCAGATTTTCCACGCATATTTTGTACGACAGTTTCTCGTATGGGTTTGCGAAGATAACGTTTACCGCAACGTCCATTACCTTCAGTAAATGTACACGTTATTATCGTGCTCAATTCGTTTTTGTTAGAGTTATCTATTTTGCAATTAATAATAGAACCGCATCGACAAGTTCCACTTGCGTATCCTGATTGTCCATCACGAGTCAATTTATGGTTTTTAAAATTGAAGCCACATGACAATTTAGTAGCTTCCCAAATTTTCTGAGAAATTTCATGCTGCCACATTCCTGATTGCAAAATTGTATGATGCCGTATCATTCTTCCTTTATATTTATCTTTCTTCTGATATTTTTTATGAATTATCATAGCTTCAAAATCATTTTTTGGTATATTTATGGTGAAGATAGTTTCCTTACGTGACTGCATTACGCGCTGATAAGACTCGTCAGATGACGCCACAGACTCATTAATATCTGATGATTGCTCTTTAGAAGTATTATTTTCTTCATCGTCTGTCTTATTAATATCCCGATCAATAGAAGAAAAATAACTCATTAATTCATTTCGAACATTATGCTTGTTACACACAACAAATGTGTACAAAGCAATTGGCGTCATAATATTATCCATCTCATCTGATAACGTATACCATATTCTACTATGTTTTGATATGATTTTGCCGTCATCTAACACAATATCGTTTTTATAATGTATTAATAATTCCATTACTTTGTCCTTATCTATTTTAATAGGTCTTCCGCGATTAAACATGACTAACAACTTTATATTTAACTACAATAAACTATAATAATATACTACACCACAACGCAAGTTACACTAGTACGCGCTTACGAATCGTGGGATCGACTGAACTGCATCTACTGTCCACGAACCTTTGCAGATCTTATGTCTCTTGTTTGATTGCCTCGCACAAACGCACAAACAAAAAAAAACGATTAAAACAAAGTAATGGAAGATTGGCGTGGGTTAACAACAACGAATGTCTTAAGGCGATCGTGGTATGTTAAGGTATTCCTTTCACGGAGGAGCGTATTTTGTAGACGCTTAAGCAGGGCCTCAGCAAACTCTTGTATATTGCATTACAATTGATTATTATGTTTAATTATAAGAAAAAAGTGAAAATATTATGTGTATTTAGAAGTTTTTCATTTTTCGGTAAATTTTACTGTCAGAACAATATGGCAACGCTGCGCTTTTCAGGGCGCCGATTGTAAAATGTGAAGTTGATAACAAAAGTGTCAATGTAAGTGTCAATTTCATTAATCAAAGAATATTGTGACATTTTCTTTTTATCAAAGAGAGATTTTATAATAATAATGAGTGATAAAAAACCTAAAGTGAGGAGTAATGTGGGCAAAAATAAGAGACAATTTGTGAAAAAAAAAGTTGATAATAAACCGTACGTGATGAACTGAGGTGTGACATGAGCGCACAGCTTGCAGCGTTGCCAAATAATTCCTTGAAAGTCGCCATTAAAAATATTCATCT
The DNA here is from genome assembly GCF_003070985.1 of Temnothorax curvispinosus. Lineage (NCBI taxonomy): Eukaryota > Metazoa > Arthropoda > Insecta > Hymenoptera > Formicidae > Temnothorax > Temnothorax curvispinosus. The sequence goes on along the minus strand of NW_020212291.1, from coordinate 727 downwards.
ATAAACCACATTTTAAGTCAACTTTTAACATAAATATTTTGTTTAAATATTCGGTGACTCTGTATTTTTATCCGCACTATCGAAAGTATAGAGTTTAGCGAATATGTAGCGCAGTTAATATTTAATATCTTAAAATATTTAATAAACAAATTATTACATTGAAATGTGGAAAATAGACTTTTTCGATAACGCCACATAAAATATTGAATTTTCAAAGTCATAATTCTTCTTTATATGTTCGGTAATGTGGTTTAATTTTTTTCTGGCGTAAAGATATGCATTTTAACTTTCTCGTACCAAAAAATCAGTTAATTCTTAAGACTTTGGTGTCATGAAAGGAATACCTTAAGGTGCCAGTTCATGAGACGCTGAAAATGAGCGTCAACAAGGTAAACGTGAAGGTGCCTTTTCATGCTGACGCTCGACGCTCATTTTCAGCGGCAAGAAGGTCGCATGACCACAATTGACGCCGGCGTCAATTGAAATTCATGAAAAGGAAAACAGCGTCAAAATTTCGGCGTCTTCGCGCTGCTTTGGCTTTGACGCTTGAAGTTGGAAAAATCCAACTTCTCTTTCTTGACGCTGGCATCATAGTGATGTCACGTGACGTCGCTCAACGCTGTTTTTCAGCGTCCCATGAATTGGCACCTTGATGGTTCCGCTTTCACGCTAGCGTCAAGGAAATGAAGTTGAATTTGTTTAATATTCAGCGTCGTCGCTGAATCGT
>NW_020212290.1:0-3617 GCF_003070985.1 Temnothorax curvispinosus | reverse complement strand
TTACTGTGCCTATCGGTGCTTTTTTCGCACCTTCCTGTTTCGATCGGCGCGGTCGCTCGGATTTCGGCCGTCCGTTTAACGACCAGCACTCGTCGCGTTTGTGCCCTGCTTTCTTGCAGTAGGTACACTCGATTATGTTTATGCCACCGGGCTTATTCGCTCGCGGCAGCGAGAATTTATTAGCTTGCTGGCTCGTACGGCAATCTCGCCCGTAATGGCCGGTCTTCCCACATTTGTAGCATTTTACGGTCGCGTTTCCCGCATTTCGCGCGTTTCCCTGATTAAATCTATTTCTGTTTACCGCTTGTCCGTTCCGCGGGAAGGGGCCTCTAACTTTTTCCTCGGCACTGGCGCCGGTTATTGCCTCCTGTAGGCTTGGATATTGTTGTGCTCGGACCAGCATCTTGATATCATCATGCAGCCCGATTTGGAAGTTATGCAGAGCTTGCATTTTAATACTTTCCAATATCGCCTTTTGTTGCTCTTGCGAGTGCCCTTGGCCTTCTTCCATGGCCTCATATAGTTCTCTCGCGAGCTTCTCGACTCGACGCCCGAATTCCTGCGCGCTTTCTCCCGCTTTTTGTTTTAGCGAGTTGAATTCTAGCTGCAGATGGGTCATGCCGCGCTTTCCGAGATATTCCGTTTCGAGTTCGCGTTTTAGCTGCTCGAAATCGCGTATATCGCGCGTGTCGAAGTCGGTCATTGCCTTGCCCTTGAACTTTGTGCACAGGATTGCTTCTAGGAGCATGGTTTCGTCCGCGGGCTGTATATTTTTCATCGCGTAAGTCGCATCGCTTGCATTAATAAATTCGCGAACGCGTTCTCGGGATTCTCCGTTCATTTCGGGAATCATGTTACGGGCTTCCTTTAGGCTGAGGAACCCGAGATGGGGCCCTGGCTGACTACGGACGTCGCTGTGCGTCCGCCCGTAGGTCACGTCCAGCGGGCCCTGGCTGGTCCGTACGCATCGTTCTCGCGCATCGGGGCGATCATATGTGACGGATTCCACTCGGCTCACGCGTTCCTTTACTTCGCGGATTGCGCGCAGGACTTCTACAGAGCGCTCGAACTCTGCGGCCTCTGTACGGTCCATGCGTTCCTGCATGTCGCGCATCATGCGTAGGACATCGCTGAGCACGGAGCTTATTGCTCCTGGGCTTACTTGCGTCGGCTCGGGGGCTCGACTTTGGTTGCCTTCGGGCGGTTGCCCATTTTCCGTGGGTCTAAGCCGCTCTATTTCTGCGTTAATTTGCGCCGGGGATATGTCCTCTCGCGGCGCGATGATCGCGGCAGCTCGTGGCTGGCTCATTCTGTCGGCCCGGGGGGGCATAGTCCTCTTCCTCGGGGTCGAATATATTGCTTTCGTATGACGTCAGGGAGAATTCTCCTCTCCCTGCGTTCTCGCTTTGGGTATCGGCCGAGGTGTCCGATCGTGCGTCACCGTCGGTAGGGGGCTGTCTGTGTGCGTTATCGTGTTCGTCGCCGCTTGTGTGGTCTGTGCTATCTCGCGGGTTTCCGTTCGCGTCGCAAAGACTAGTGTCTAAGAATTCAAATTCGCGTTCTACGATGATGTTAGGATGTAGCTCGAGCACCGGCGAGCTTGCGTCGTCGAGTTGCGCGTCTAAATTTTTCCGCACGCGATCTAGTTCGTCGTTCGCAAGTCGTGTGGCGCGAAAACGATTCCGGATACTATTTTCAATGGCTCGTTGCGCGCGCTCGCTTAACACGAATGACGCGTTGCTGACAGGGGGATGCCGGGACAAGTCGTCCGACATCTATTGACGCTTATACTTTAGCGCTCTGAAACGCGAAAATCTTTCGGCGCTTCGCGGTTGTATTGCCTGCAATCGCGAAAATTTCTCTCGCAGTTCGCTATCGCGGGATACGCACGCAGAGATATAACGTTTTCGTCGCGGCGCGTGCCGGTGTCGGCTTACAATGGAGTGTCGACTTACAGTACCGCCGCGTAGTGCATCGTGACCGCTTTCTGCCGCGTTGAGTGTGACAGGGCCGCTTCACTGCTTCTGCGTTGTCTGCTTCGCCGCGTCCCTGCTGCGCTGCTTCGCTGGCTCGCTGCGTCCCTGCGTCGCTGCGTTGGGCTGGCGAGTCCGTGCGGTAGGTCGGGGCCTCTCCGGTGTCGCTGCCATAACACGCGGGGCTACTGCCGTCGTTTCACGCACTCGGGATCCGGCTGGCTTTTCTTCTCCGGGATATTTTACCACCGTCTAACGATCCGTTCCTTTTCGCAGGCGCAATCTGGCAGGACGTCCTCCCGTCCGGTTAGCAGATCCCACCGCTGCCACCAATTGTTGTGCCGTACCTCTGATTCGAGGGGTCGGCACTGAGTTCTTTGGATCCGCCGGGAGGAAAGGAGGAATAACGTTGCCAGAGTTTTTGTCCAACGATATTTTAATAAAGACCTTTTTAATTTGATACACTAGTTTCGTTTATTTCGTTGCCCTGACTCGCGAGCGTTCACAATAGGATAGATTACGTTGGTCGTGCGATTAGCCTTACGTTCTAGACTGCCCGCCGCTTCTTGGAAGGGCGGGCTTTTTATCTCTTCGCGTATTACTTCCGCGATGCTGACTTAGCTGTCAGCGCTTTTGCTTCCGGGTGAGCGACCTGGAAGCCGCTTGCGACACCCGGGATGCCACCTCAGGTGAGTTTGGCAATATTCGGGATGTGCGCTGACAGCTATGTGTCGCAATTCGGGCACGGCGACTTCCGCCTCACAACACGAGGTGCTTCCCAGGAGGACCGAGGTGCAGAAGTGGCAGCAGCCGGACTCAGCCGAGCCGCAGCCCATGGACTACGCGGAATTATAAACCGTGGTTTTTGCTCGAAAAGAGAATAACCTTTTATTTTTGATTATTTTATTTTGCATTACCTTATTTTATTTTATTTGATAGACCTTTATTAATGTACCTTTATGAACCTTTCTATATTGTGTGATTTCGTTTGATTTTTATATTCTTTTTTGCGCGATATTATATTTGATAAGTAGCATTGATACACTTTAGTACACCCGTTACACTTTAAACACTTAGACACATCAAAACTGTCAACACATGAGAATAAAACCTTATAATATATCCTTACACACTAATAAAGTCATTCACCTGTCATTTTATGAAAGATTAAGCCAGAAGGCAAAGATTTAGATTAGATAATGGACTCGGACAAGTTCCGGATAATAGTTTTAGCTTTTATATTCATTTTGTTCGCGATAGCGATAGTTTGCATTTTACTGCTAGCAGAGAGAAGCCTGAGAGAGGCCACGGGCGCGATTTCGCTGTAACTGTATTTTGAAGCGCCTCTATGTCCACAAAATGTGGACATTGAACTACGTAGCCAATGTCTATAAATATGTAGGTAATGTCCACGATTTTGTGGTGCTCTTCCGTGCTATGTCTACGACCTCGTGGTAACAGAGAGAAACCTCTCTGATGGTAATGTCCACGATATTGTGGTGCTCTTCCGTGCTATATCCACAGGAACGAGGAACGATTAAATAGAATAGATACGGCCAGTTTCACCGTCTTTCGATTCACGAGGCGAATAGACACGATTAGGAATAAGAATAGGAATAGGAATAGGAATAAGAATAGGAATTG
>NW_020212289.1:0-3306 GCF_003070985.1 Temnothorax curvispinosus | reverse complement strand
TTCATTTTCTGCTCCTTGCACATATGTGTCGCATTTTTCACTACATGTTTTCCAGTGAATCCAGTAGCACCAAATATTATTATATCTAAACGATTATTCGCCATTTTCTTGCAATCTATAGCAAAATAATCATATTTTATAACTTACAATTAATTTAATGTTTTTTGTTAACTTATTGAATAACTCATAGAAAATTAAAGAACTGCCTATCAATACCTATAGATTTATCACAAATTCATTAATTTCTATATTATGAAATTAAATAAACACGAAAAATAACAACGTACTGAAAGTAAAGCACTTTTAGAAACCAGTTTTAAGGACCAAATCATGTTGACAGCCAGTTTCATTTATTTATTTTGCATGAATATTATAAACTTTGCCCACAATTCATATTTGTTACATAACGATTAATAATTATGTAATTAATAATTATAAATTATCACAATCAATGACAAATATCTACTTCTAATTGCATTTTGTATCTCAATGTCAATCTACTCTTCGATAATCTCCACCGGCTTCAACTTAAAAATTACGTTATACCGTCGTAATACCGTCGTATCGGCATGTCGCAGCACATGAGCACATACAAGGCATATACGTGTGAAAAAAAAAGATCGTAGCTCAAGTGCTTTGATCATATAAGATATAAACTCTGTATAACATGTAAAATATAAATGTGTACGTACACGAAAGTATCACAATAATCGAAGCAAATTAGTGGCCGAATAGATCGGATTTCCCTTTTGAGAAAGTGTGTCCTTCGTCCTACCCTCTGCCACGAAGCAATTTGCGCAGATACGTCTACAGGCGTCTATGACCGTCGATGGGTATCGATAGGTGTGTCGATGTGCTCGACGTCGACGGTCGACCGTCGACAAAAATGGCATCGTTTACACATTGCTGGAGTGTGCTAGAGGAAGCGGCGCGCTGGAGAGAGGGGCGTATGAATGCGCTTATTTAAAGCGATGAGCGCCTTTAATCCCTCGCGTTCTCGTTGCGTTTGAAATGTCATCTCGCAAACAAATTTCTACGTCGCTCGATCAACTTGACAAATATATCAATCGAGTTTTGACTCCGAACATAAAAAAATCTCAACTATATTTCTTTATGCCTTAGTGCGAATTTACATCGTCACGAAAAAATTGTCTTGCCTTCTGAATGCATGCTACTATTTACACAAATAAAAATTACAAAATCGGTTTCATGCAAACGTGTAAAATAATCTACAAAATAATTTATTTTATATATTTTTTATGAGACATTGAAATAATATTGAGTATGCAATGTCGACAGTTTCGAATTGTAAAAAAAACTACAAAATCATACAAGAAATAAGGTAGATAAAGAACAAATTAAGTTGTATTAATATTGCGTCATAAGTGTATAAATATAAGGTTTACTTATTTTTATTCATTCCAAGTAAAACAAACAATTAAATGTAATTTTCGATTACCTTAATATTATAAAATACACAGTACACCCGCTTATAAATACTTTTCTCTTGAAATATCATGAAATAAGACATATAATACACAGTTGAAAAACACGCGCGCGCGCGCGGGGAGTGTGCGTGTGTTATATATACGTATATAAAATATAGAGAGCATAAACTTTTTACCCAAAAACTATAAAAATGTTAGTATCAAAATCAAACGAAATAATATAGTGTATTAAAAAAAATCTTGTCAGTAAGGATTGTAAAACTTTCATATACTACTATCTACTAGTATCTACTTATACTACTTTATATCTACTTATCTCTATTTCACGGTAGATGATATTACCTCGAAATTAATATTATGTTTATTCATTTGCTCGATCAAAGATGTTTTACCAAATGCAGCACCAGGAGTGAGCACTCCTCCGCTGTAAAGATATAACAACACAAAAATAAAGCCGAATTTTAACATGTAATTATTATTATTATTGCGTTTTAATTGGTTATATTATAAACTGGAAATTTTTGAAAAGTCTTCAAGTAATGACTATGTTAGACACGAAAGAGAGTTACATTAAGTAATTAATGATTCACTCACTTGTCAGGTATTTTGTCACTTTCATTAAGGATTGTAATCGCCGATAGGATCACCATGATGCTAGTCCCTCCATATGAGGGAGAATCACCGGTGACTTTGGTGATTACTTCCTTATTAGGTGGATTTGTGTGTTTATCAGTAGGTGTCGCCAATTTTTCAGTCCATCCACGGGCTTTGAACGTTATAGAAAAGTGTGTCGATTTCAATGTTTCCATATTCGGATTCTCGTGGCTGATAAAACCGAATGAAAAAAAAGAGGGATACTGCAAATATTGCGTTTAATTATTTCATATTAATCATTTTGACCTAAATCATTTTGACAATCGCAAATATTTTGAAACGTACTTTTAAAAGTAAATTACGACCGCATGCCATGCGAGTCATGATTAACAAAAACATACCGGTAATAGACAACATCAGGACCGCAATGAAAGACCTAGTAATCAATGTACATTAGCAGAAATTGCTTCTCAACACTTGTGGCATTTTATCGATATTGTACTGACTTAAACGTGGCATAGACTTCAACTTGCGCAGGCCTCTCTTTGTACTTATCGTACAAGAATCGCTGTGTACGAAGAGCTAGTGGACGATCGGCACTTGGAAACCGTACAGACCATCCTTCAGAGACATCACTTCGGTGAACTAGACCTAGACCTCTGCAATGAACGGAATTATTAACGCTGCTTATCATCAATAATAATATAATCACTATTTTTTTTGTACAAGTTTTGCATAATTTGTAAATACCTGATAATCATCAAACTTGACTTATAATTGACAAAATTATAATTTATAATTGTACACATAATGTTTTGGAAGATGCAGACCTTGGTTTTAATTTTGGTGTAAATTCGGGCAATTTGGTAGGATACAATTTTTCGTGTAATTCTCGTAGTTCGTATGAATGAGCCAGACTATATATCGCAGTTTCCCAAGTTCCATAATTCAGATACGAATTTTTGTTATCAGTGGCGGTTGACGATATCGACATGTATACTTCAACATCATTGACTTCTCCTCCAAATTGCTGTTGTGTGAAAATGATTCCCAAATCGATAGGGACACAGTCAAAGCCGCAAGCGCTCACTACGTAAATTCCAGCTTCTTTAGCTGCCTCGTTATATTCCAATTGTATTTTCTCCATGAACTGTAAAATATTGAAAATATCAGAAATCATCAATCAATGGTTGTACCGTTGCGAACGTATATTGAACTACCTCTTCTTCACCAGTGATATCAACGTAATGAGTACGAGTAGCAA
>NW_020212288.1:0-2939 GCF_003070985.1 Temnothorax curvispinosus | reverse complement strand
TCGCGGTCGAAAATCGATATGTGATCGATTTGCTCGCACGCGATTCTGGCACGTGGTGCAAGCGAGCGCCGGCGGCGTGGTGCGCCTGCGCAGTGTCACAACGCGCGTCGATCCCGAGCGAGACACATAAACAGTCGCGATATGTGCGTAACGCGAATTCGGTGACATGTGAAACGTGAAGTGAAGTGAAGTGATGCGCGAAAGTAACTTTACATGTTGCACAATTCGGTGAGTTGAGGCGGAAGGCCAAAATAAACGGTTAAGTGAACTGAAGATGGGCAGAAGGCCGATGAAGACAATTACGCGAAGTAGCGAGGATAAGTACATGCGGAGATTTGACACGACAATTGAGTGACAATGAGTGTCGGAGGACTCACGCATCCCTCGGCGGTGGCTGGTGTTGCGGCAGCGGCCTCGCGGCACTTACGACGGCCGTGGTGGATCGAGGCTCGCGCGAGCAAAGGCGCGACGGCGGGGCACGTGGTTACCACGTGTATCATAGCCGGGCGCGAATTCGTGCGTACGGGGTGTCGCGAAACTGCGAATAAGTCCGCGAGTGAATTACCGTGGTTGCGTGAGTGCAGTGATTGGTGAAGCGGTGGTAGCAAGCCCGGAATAATATCGTGTCGTTTACGCACGCGACGAATGTAACCTGTAAATGAGCACGGTAAATTCCACAGTGACAAGTTATGCCGCGAAGCAACCGACAGACATAAACGTGAGAAGACGAACTGTGATAAGCGCGAGAAGGCGGACAGTATATACGCGAGAAACCGGACAGAACAATACGCGAGAAGCCGGACAGGAATGCAACGGTGCAACAAGGGGAATCGACGGAGGGTGTAAGGCTCCGTGTCAATCCTCTTGACGGCGGATTGCACGACGAGTTTCCGCTTTGGCAGCTCGGCGTCGGGAATCTCATCGCTCTCATCCGGCCACCAGGTTCGGCTCTCCGGTAGCCACCTTGGGCCCGTCCATCTCAAGGGATTGCCGATCAGCTCGCTGGGAGCGATCCCCTGAGAAGAGCAGTTAGCCGGGTTGTCTCGTCCGGGAATGTGCCGCCACTGGGCCTCGTGACAAGTACGCTGGATGAGTGACACCTGGTTGGTCATGAACGGCTTCCACCTGGATGCGTGGTCCGTGGCCCAGTGAAGTGTCACGCGGGCTTCGGACCGGCGAAGTAGTGGAGCTGCGGACAAACTTAAAGAGTCGCGAGCGTGTCGCGTTAACGTGGTGAGCCAAGCGATAGTGGACAGTTCAAGTGCGTGTTGCAGACGGTATTTCTGAGGGATCCCGACGAGACTGTCCTCAGAGTTCGTGGCCCATTTATGCAACGGGAGCCCGCCCGCCGTGCAGGGCTCGCGCAGTTTGGTTTGCCCGGCGATCGCATCGTTGACAGGGTCCTCGCCGGTCACGACATCGTCGACGGACTTGCAGGTTTCGGCGAGGTTCTGCGGAGGTGAAAAGAACGGCAGTCGTGCGACGTGTCGTTCAGCGGGTGTGCATTCATCGAAGCCGAAGATCTTGAGAGCGCGGTGATGACGGGGTTTCTGAGGGCTCCCGACGAGAATGTTCTCTGCGCTCGCGGCACACTTATGCAACGGGAGCCCGCCCGCCGTGCGGAAATTGCTCACTTCGGTGTCCACGGCGGTCGTGTCGTCAACGAACTTGTAAGCCTCGGTGAGGTTCTTGTGCGGTGATGAGACCGGCCGTCGGGCGACGTGCCGGTCAGCGGATGTGCGCTCTTGGGAGCGCACGGAGAGTTGCTCGCACTCCTCTTCCTCGAGAGCTAGCCTGACGAAAGCGGAGTGAGCTTGGAGTGAGCGGCGGTGACCCCGAAGAGAGGTCGCACCACAGCCCCCTGACAGAATCCATCCCAGGATGGTCTTTTGCGCGATCGGCGTTCGCGGTTTGCCTCGGCGGAGACCATCCTCCAGGATGGTCGAGCACACTTCGGCGCCTAGGAGCAGCTTGACTGGGTCGTTGGCGGCAAAACGAGGATCGGCCAATGGCAGTCCCTGCAGATGAGGCCACGTTGTGTCGCACTTGATAGCGGAGCCCTGGTACAGGGAGAGACGCGGAAGCACGAACGCGACGGCGGTGAGCGTGGCTCCGGTGGTCGTTGACGTGAGCCTCAACGACACTTTGCCCCGCGTGGATCCGGATTGCGAGCCGCCGATGCCGGAGATCGACATTCGGGTGCGCGATCGCGGCAGGTGCAGCCGCTGCACCAGGGACTCCGACACGATCGACACTTCGGAGCCCTGGTCGATGAGAGCTCGAATCTCATGCGGATTCCCACGACGGTCGGCAACGATCACGCGCGCGGTCGCGAGGAGGATCGCCTTGCGATCGTCGGTCCGTCCGACGGCGGAAAGCGCGCTGACTTCAGCGGCTGGTGGCGGCTCGGAACTGTACGCGTCGTGAAGCATCGTGTGGTGACGCGAGTTGCACGTCATGCAGTTCCTGGTGGACTGACACTTAGCCACCAGATGGTTGCCGAGACAATTAAAGCATAGCTTGTTTGTCTCGGCCACTGTCTTTCGCTCACTGGCCGGCTTGGCCTTGAAGTCGGGACACCCCATGAGCGAGTGCTCCCCGTTGCAGAGCGGACACCGCGAAGGCTCCGTGCGCTTCGCGTTGTGTGTTTGCGCGGACCGAGTGGAATCGGGGGCTTTCGCGGCGGGTTTCGGTCTCGCGGCGTTCAGAGTGAGGATGCGCTTCGAGATGAAGTCCTTGAGTTCCTCATGACCCGGCGGATCGACGGAGTTGCGGGTGGAGGACTCCCACTCAAGTCGCGTTCGCGGGTCGAAGAGCTCGACGACCAGGTGGTTGAAGAGGTCCATTCCGTGAGACTCGATGGGCCTCCCGATGCTCTCCTGAGCATTGACAGCGGCCGTGACGGCGTTGTGGACGCGGCTCAGCTCATCTGCGGTTTC
>NW_020212287.1:0-4304 GCF_003070985.1 Temnothorax curvispinosus | reverse complement strand
CAGCTCATGTTCGGGCGTAATATTCGGTCGAAATTACCTGAAATCAGTAGTGTGGAGAAGCAATACCTCGATGAAGAAGTACGCGATAGAGACCGAGAGAAGAAGGAAGAGGGGAAGAGGTACGCGGATGCGCGCCGATGGGCAAGAACGAGCACAATCGAGCGGGGCGATTTAGTGCTGGTAAAGCAACCAAACCAAAATAAGCTGTCAACACCGTTCAATCCTGTTCCTATGCAAGTTATCGAGAGATCTGGAAGGCAGTAGTATTTGAGACACCGGAAGGGAACCAGTACGAACGGAATACTTCGTTTGTTAAACAGTTCGCTCAAAGGAAGGCGGAACCACAACAGGCAAATACAGGCAGAGTCGGAGTAGAGCCAGTCTCGGAGGCGCCAGTGGCAGGAAGTAGTAACTACAGGGGAAATTCTACACCGAGAAAGGTCTCGGAGATGGGCAGCTCATCAGAGCAAGGGGATCGATCGATGTGAGAACGTCGGGTTACAATGAAACCTGCGTGGATGAAAGACTATATGTATGTTCATGATGATTGCGTTGTCAAGAAGGAAATAGAGGTGACATTTGGTTACTGTTCAATTTTGTTGTGGTACTGTCGATGTGACAAATAATAGTTAAGCGATAGTTATTTAAAAGATAGAGTCAATACATATTATTAATTTAGAGGGAGAACAAATTTATGTTTCGTGTAGGTACAACCAGGCTCAACTTGCTCAAATATGAAATAATTGCAATATTGTTTTCTAAGTAAAGAAGGAAGAGAGTGTAATATTCTAAGGTTGGCACTTGTAGTATTCTAAGGTTGGCGCTGTGTGATGTAGAGGTTGGACGGGGAGAGAATAAAGATGGCGAGTAGCAATACAGAAGCACGAGCGTGAAGTTATTAAATCCTCGATTACGACATTAAATAGAAAGATTACAGAGTACATGATAAAGACTTTTTCTAAAATTTGTACATTTTAAGATTATTATCAAGAAAATATTCTTTCTTAAAGACAACCGTTACTTACTAAAAAAAAAAAGTAAATTGAGTAATCGCTTTTTTAAGCAGTACAATTGATATTTTCCTGTGTATGCATGTACACACGTATGTACATACGTACGCACAAAAAATTGTTCTGTTATTCGAAAATTTTATTTCTATTTAAAAAAAGGCGAGAAACTATCATCGCTTAGGACAGGGGCCCGGCGTTACGCGCCGCTCGTGCGTAATCATCGCCGCTTGTAGTAAACAACTGCCCGCGTGCCGACCGCGGGGCGGCCGCATCTCGCCGCGCGCTTGGATTTGGCGGTGCCGGTGGGCGGGCCAATACGGCGATTTTTAATTATTAATAACTCGTCAACTATTGCGAAAATTGCAAAATGGTACATGACTTTTCGACTCAGTTTGGCTCGCTCTATCTAAATATGAGAAAAGTACCAAGAATTCAGGGGCACCCTGTATAGAAACTCTAGCATCTAGAGTGAAGAACACTTCACTTTGATCAAACTCCGATTAACGTAATCGTTGATTAAAGGGCGATCATATCATCAGAAATACAAACGGTCACACTAATTATTTTGTCATGTTGCAATTGGCAACCCTTTAATCAACGATTAAGTTAATCAGAATCGGAGTTTGGTCGAAATGGCCCTCAGCAACTGTAGTCGCCAGTCTTAACCTAAAAAAAGAAGAAGAAGAAGAAAAAGGGGGCTATAGTCGCATTCTAATTAGTTTCGCCATTTTGTTGATTAAGCCAAAATACTCATGAGTCCACTCAGTTACCAGACTCTTATAAAGAAACTTTAACTCAACCCAAGTGATAAGTAATATAATACAATAGAGTCTCGTTAAATTTGGCCCCCTGATGTAATCTTTGCATTTCTTCACACATACTTTCACAAACACTAATATCGTGCCCCTTCCATATCACAATGGTAGGACTTAATTCGCTATGCAGCGCGCGCATCTACACTTAATTGTACTTAGTGTCACAGAGTGCAAGTATGTACATACATATGTGCAGATATGCAAAATAAGGTTATGAGTATTAGTAAGGTTATGAACATTTATATTTATCTTATTTATCACGTAATGAAATATTTAAAAAATGGAAAATAATATGACTAAAAGAAAATACAAAAGTTAAGTTATTAAGTTATAAAATACATAAGTTATACCGCAGTGGATAAAATAAAAATTTTAAAAGAATGTGAAACTACGTCAATGGTTAAAATTTTACGAAACTACGACATTAGTACACAAACTATAAGAAATTGGAAGAAAAACAAGTTACAATTAGAAGAATTAACAAGAAATAAAAATAGCTCAAAAATAAAAAAAGAAAGAAGACCAACTTCTAAAGTTCTTGATAAAGCTTTACACATCTGGTTTCAGGAACTCAGAATGCGAAGCATTCCAATAAGTCCTGTTATTAAAGGTATAGATATAGATACATCTCATATAAATTAACCTCTGTGTACATACTGTTACATATTTTTCAAAATTTTTTTCAAAAATCTAAAAACTAAAGAAATATTCTTATTACGTACTACATATTTTTTTCAGATCTTAAGTTTTTTTTTTTTTTAGCTGCGGCATTAGACATATCTAAAGAATTGAATTTTCCAGAAAATTTTGTAGCCAGCACTGGATGATTGAACAAATGGAAAGCTAGACATGGAATTCGCCAATTATGTGGGGCGAAAAAAGGTGCTGATACAGATGCTGTTATTAAATTTAAGATAACATATTATCTCAAAAGATAAAAGATGAGAATATTAGTTTATCACAAATATTTAATGTAGACAAAACAGGGTTATATTTTAAAATGTTACCAACTAAAAGTTTGGCAGATAAAGAAGAAGCGTTTGGATTTAAGCAAAGTAAAGATCGTATAACAATTATGCTTTGCTGTAATGCAGATAGCTCTTTAAAATTACCTATAGTTGTAATTGGAAAATATGAAAAACCGTGAGCCATAAAAAATATTTTACACATACTTCCTGTTTCTTACATACATTAAAAAAGTGCATGGATGAACAATACCCTTATGGAAAAATACACTCAACTTTTGGTGTTAACCATTAAAAAAACACCATAGAAAAACCCTTAAAGTTGGGTGTGATTTCGGACCGCCAATTGAAGGTTAACCATCATTTGAAGGTTAAAAAGACCTCTGTACCACTTTTTTCTCTGGCAAACAATCATCAAGATATCACAAGCTAAATATTGAAAAAGTTACAAAGTTTTTCTTGAATATCTCAAAAAGTATTAAGCAAATAAAAGAATTTTTCAAACAAAAATTTTTCAAAATAATTAATAGAGAAAGATGGTACAATAAAAAATAGGGGTTTTCATTTAAAAAATTTGACTTAGGCCCTATTAGGCTCAATGCAGGCCCTGGATCCAAAATCCAATAATATTGTCTATTGGCCCCCTTCAAACCTTTCAACTTTTATCTGAAACATTTTTCCAATAAACCAAGCCGTCAATTGACACTTAACAAAGATTAACACAATAACATTTAAATGACACCCAACGATAAAGGGATCATGGCGACACTGATTAAATCGACATAGAACATTAAAGGTTAACACCCTGTTAACACCAAACCAACATCCAACGATGAGGATCAATCTCCAACCTATACTAAACATTGAGGCTTACTTAATCCCCAACCTACTACTCCCAATTTACACTCATCATTGAGGATTTAAACCTACAACTTATCTAAACCTTAAGGGGATGCTAAAGCCGTCCAAATTACCGACAATTACATTTCAAAGGTCTCATTTTGAAACGGCTTTACAGATCGCAAAATCCTTTTACAGGAGTAAAGTAGATGTACTAATGAAGGGTGGGATTGTCAAATAATTAGCAATAATTGAAAAAAATTTTAAAATGCTGTCACCTCATAACCTTATTTTCTAATATAAACAGTTGTATAAGTAATATGTACGAAATGAAACTTTCCCACCCTTCAGAAGACGTGCACAAACAATAACGTACCTTTGAAATTGAGATTGAAAGCCTGGAATAAAAATGAGAGCTTTGAAACGATCGTGTATATTTTTTACAAAAATATTCACGCAGAGCAGCAATCATGTCACAGCAGTAGTTCACGGATCTTGCGAGAGATGGCGCGATGGCGCACGCAGCTGTGGGCAGTTTCGACCTCAACAAAGTTAGCCCCCCCAAGTGGATTATTGATATATTTTTTTTTACCAATCGTTTGGTGGTTGATTGGTAGTATTTGGTACCGTATTCAAAACGTTCGGTAGTTTCTCGTTTTTCTAGAAAATCAAAA